>NW_020924865.1:138288-255293 GCF_003984885.1 Neopelma chrysocephalum | reverse complement strand
CCTTTCCTTCCCTTCCCTTCCCTTCCCTTCCCTTCCCTTCCCTTCCCTTCCCAAACCTTCCCAAACCTTCCCAAACCTTCCCAAACCTTCCCAAACCTTCCCTTCCCAAACCTTCCCAAACCTTCCCAAACCTTCCCAAACCTTCCCTTCCCTTCCCTTCCCCTTTCACCCTATAGAAACATGTGTGGGTATTTCCACTGCTCCCCTCACCAGATAATGAGTGTATCTCGCAGAGGTGACCCACGCGGGTAAGGCAGGCACCGACCCCACATCCCAGCTTCTGCAGTAGAGGCAGGACGCCGGGATGGGGAAGCGCAAGCATTCTATCGGTCTTCTCTTTCACCTGCTCTGTTTGTTATTTAATCACCTAATGAAAAGATCGATTGCGGCCTGTTTATCTAGGTGATAGTGTCAACAGATTGCAGGGACAGCAATCAGATGTTTCGCAGCCGGAGTGGGCGCAACTGCAATCCGGAGGGGGCCCCAAAACACGCTCAAACTGCGCTGGTCTGGGCAGCGGGAGTTGTGCAGCGGGGAGGAATTTTCTCCCGTCGCCTGACTGGAAACGCTTGGTGGTTTTCATTTGTTCCGTGTGGAGGAAAAGCAATTTTTAAAAGTGGGTTTTAGAAAAAGCAGATGGGTAAAGGTCCGGTGAAGTTTGTGTGAGTCCTGAGGAAAAACCCATCTGCGACGTCCTGTGGTTGTGCAGTAGCCTATTGGGCAGGGGAGCCGGGACGCTGGGCATCCATCAGTAAAAGTACTAGCCTCATGCCTCAGCTGACTAGGTTAAAGCACAGTTCAGTCGACGAGAGGCATTTCCTCTCCCCGACAAATTACAGGGACACTTAGAAATGGCCACAACTCACATTTAATTGGGAAATGAGCTTTGATTCCTTTTTAACTTCTGCAGATCTGAAATGCATAAGGGAGACGGTGCTGGGGGCTTGGGGACTTAATTTTCCCCTGTAGTACCAGACACTACTTTCCCCAGGCCAGGGCCCTCACTGGGATCTGGAGGTGGCAGAGTTTTGAGAGGATTCAGGAGCTGGTTTTGGTGGTTGTTGTCGGCATTTTTTCCCTGTTTTATTCTTTTTTCTTTTTTTTTTTTTTCTTTTTCCCCTTTCTGTGTCTCCCTTCTGCACTCCCGCCTCCCTCGTGTAATCCAACCAGGGATGGAGCTGATTCCCCTCTTTTCTGCAGTCCTCTTGTCCCCTCCGGAAAGCGAAAGTTCCTCTGGAGATTAGTCGTGACAATTTTTACATGCTGTTTCTGGTGGGAAGGGAGGTGGGGTGGAGGGGGATGGGGTGGGTCGGTCTGTGTTAGTGTATGATATAAACCCCAGTTGATGGTATTATTTTGTGAGTGGTTGGGCTGCATGTAATTTGGGGAGCTGAGATACGTAGTCTGTGTTTTCCTAAAAAAAGTTAGGTGCCTGTTTCATCTGTCAAGCTTCACAAGGCACCATATATACCGAAAAAATGTACTCACATACATACGGATGTACTTATATATGTGTGTATATATATGTATATATTTATGCACACACATAGGAAATGGGGTAGATGGAGGCCAGTAAGTGCAGACTTACACGGGGTGCAGTGAACAGCTCTGACATGTAAAAAATTGTCCTTGTTGCTCCCAATTCTTAGCCTTTTTAGTCATTCCCAGCTCTGACCTGTAGATACCTTCAAGCCAGAATGCTGGAAAACCAGAGGGTCTCATTGGGGTTCTCCCCAGTCCCTGCATGTATCCCTCGGTTGAAGCTGTCAGGGCGGCCCCTCTCCCAGGCCGGGCCTTTTGTAAAGGGGATGTGAACAGTCACACTGAGACCACCCTAGCCTTAATCACGTGTCCCAGCTCTGCTGCCCCCCAGGCTCTCACAGCTGGGATGGGCACAGCAGTGCCATGCCAGGCCTCCATAAGCTGTGGTGCCCAGCCAGGCCTCATTTCCCATCAGCGATGCTGGGGCCTTTCCTCCCAGGCTTTTTTTCCTTTTGCCTTTTTTTTCCCCTTTCTTTTTTCCTCACTTTTACCACCTCCCCCCCACCAGACCTGAAGGATTAACCAAGTTTCTGGAGGAGTGCAACACACGATGTGTTTGCAGAAAGTGGTGCTTTTCAAGGGGGGACGGTCACCCCCTGCCCTGAGCAGGTAGTCTGGGGTGAGTGGCATCATCCCGAGCAGACAAGAAGAAGTCGGACTGGCTCCTTCTGAGGGCGTTGTACTGCTCACTCCCTGCCTCCTGTAGCACCTACCAGTAGGTCCTGCGGGACGTGCACACTGGGCCGCTTTGTGCCAACCTGCTGCTTTCCAAAGGAAGCCCAATGCCAGGGGATGTCCACCCTGCCACTGGCGTCCTGGGTGGGTATCTCTCCCCCCACTCCAGGTACCCCTGTCACTGTCCCCCAAACCCATCGGCCAGGCCGTTTCAGTACATCCCAAGGAAGGCGGCTGGCCATGGGAAAAAGGCCCTCTGTCTTTCCCTGCTCAGCTCTCCAGCCTGATCCCGCACATGCTTGGGCCACCCCATCATGCATAGCCTGCTTTATTTATCTATTTAAAAAAAACCCACAAAACTCTCTTTGGAGCATACTCCTTCCCCCCGCCTCCACTGCGAAACATCATCCTGGGGTCATGGCCGACATCCCCGTGTTTTCCAAAGCAGCGTTTTCCAAAGCAGCTGCACATCACAGCGGGTCTCACAACCCACGAGGAAGGTATCGTGTATCCCACCCCACCGCGGTGCATCTGCTGCTCCTCGCCCTCTGCCTGTGCTTAACCCAGAGGTGCGACCGCCGTTCCCCTCTGTGCACACCGCCTGCTTCCCTGGAATTATTTTAGATGGGATTTGCAAAAAAGTGGTGTGACAGCGGCCCCCCCCAGTTCCCTCCGCCCCGCCTTCGAGAAGGTAATCTGCCATCCCCGCACCCTTCCCGGCAGCGGGGCCGCGCCGATCCGTGTTTGTCATTTGTTAGCACTCAAAAATACCATGCGCCGGTGCCAACCAGAAAGCAGGAGGTCGCCATCCCTCCAAACAGAAACGCCTGAGCACCCGACAGTCTGCCTTCTTTTCTAATACGAAAAAAAAAAAAAAACAAAATGAATAAAGGAAAAAAAATTATTCTGTGCCTGGAAATAAAAACCAAACCAAACCAAAAACAAAACTAAAAAATCTCCAAACCTAACCAACAAACCACACAACAAAATAACCATGTCTGCATGGGGAGGGGAAAGAAAGCACCCAAAGCAAAGGCCACTTGTCTAAAAGCACAAAGGAGCATAGCAATTCCCAAGTAGAGCTCCAGGAACAGAAATTAATGACCTTTTGATGCAAATTAAACCTTCCTGTATAAGGCAAATCTGGGAATAATTTTCAACACACTGGTGAATCCAGGATCAAATATTTACATTCGACAAAAAAAAAAAAAATCTGCCGTGGTCTGAGCGCTGAAGCCAAACGAAACAAAATTGTACAAAACCCACTAACATGAAGCTTTGCGTTGAAACAACTCTGACTGTATTTTAAACTTTCGGCTTCTGTTAGGAATGAATTTGATGGGGTTTATGATTCCGAATTCGACTGGAGATTTTGATGAAGAGCTGACGTTTTGAAACGAGTTTGTAAGTTGTGAGATTGTCCTGACAACACTGTCGATGACAGTATATAAAAATTTCCTTAATACTTACCTATCAGAGATCACATTTCTTTTACTGCGGGGATTAGTCCGTCAGGAGTAGATTTGAGCTGGACTTTCCATAGACCAGAGACCGGCTCCAAGATGTTTAAGTATTTAACGTCACTTTCTGCTCTGCAGCCGAGATAAAAAGGTGTAAAAGTATGTTTGCTGGGAAAAACGCAGCAGCTCTACAACTGTAGCAATATAATCATATTTATTCATCAGAAGTTGATCTGACTGATAAACCTTAGCATTTCCATTGAAACTGTCAGGAGCAAGATATGTTTATTACGGCGTAATTCTGTCTGCGTGGGGAGGACGGGGGTGCGCTTTAGATAAAGTTTAAACGCAACAGAATAAACACAGTAAATCGCTCCAGCCCAACACAAAAGCTGTAAATGACTGCTATCTATTTTACCATACCAAGGATTTTTTTTTAAATAGTTATTCACACTTTTCTAGGGCTGAAGCCCAGGCATATCCAACAGCGTCGTTAATAAGGTATACAAAATTGCCTGATCCTATCAAATGGGTCTAGAGCTATATGTTTTATTGTCAACCCCTTCCACTGAATCTTCTGAAGCTGAAAAGGAAAAGGAAAGGGCTTTTGTCCGAGTTGATCCTTGGCTATTCTGGGGCTCAGGTTGGTGTGAAAGGGACGAGGAGGTCGCTTGAAATCTCCTTTTATCTACTCCTATTTTGTCTCTGGATCAGCAACTTTGAATAGACATCACCAAATCGCTCGTAATGGAAAAAAAAAAAAAAGGCAAAAAACAACAATGTGTGTGTGCTCTGGCAGCTATGAAAATGCTTTAGCGCGAGGCTGCCTGGCCAGAGAGGTGCGTGTCCTTGGACGCGCGCAACAAGGACCCGCGTGGGCAACCCCCTGCAGCCCGAGCCCTGAGCGACTGCGGAGACATAGGCGTGTACCGCCCTTCTCATCCTCCCGAGCCAAAATACTCCCTGCCTGGGGCCGGCTGGTCTGGGGTGGGGAACAACCGGCAGCCCAGAGACCCCTTCTCAGTGCCCGGGCGGTGAGGACCTTTCTCGAGAGTTGATGCTTGGAGTAGTAGCGCGGAGAGTTGGCCAGGCATAATTTTCCCTCTCACTCTTAGACCCCTGGATTTTGGTAATTTGCACTTATTGGGAGTGCCTGGACTGGGAGATAGTCCCGGCCCCCGGAAAGATTAGATTTTGGAGGGAACTGCCGTTCTTCGGTGGGCAGCTGACTCCGCTTTACCTGCTGCCTGAGCCTGGCCGGTGTGCAGGCACCGACGGAGGTGTCTGGGAATTTCTGGGAATCATCTTGCCAAAACCGTTATTTTCTTCTTGTTGTTGTTGTTTGTTTGTTTGTTTTTGGTGTTTTTTTTTTAACAAGAAGTGGACAAAATTGGGGCCACTGGAAAACAGAAAAAGCTTTGTTCTAGAGGCTCAATCCAGGGCACTGTCTCTTCCTTCCTAGCAGCTCAGAAATTGGCGTTTCTTTCTCAGTCTGGGATGCTTTAGCTGTAAATTCCTTCAAGTGACTACTTTGTTGCTAAGGCTACAAGTTCCCATCCCAACACACAAATCTCTTCCACTCCAGGAGCAGCTCCAGTCCTGGGCAGAAGTCTTGACTCAAGAGACTTACTTCCAACTCCTTGGAGTGCCTCCCTGTTAAATACCTGCTTTAATCTGGAGGTTCAAATGATGGACTAAAGAGTCCTCCTCTCGCCACTGTCACACCCCCCTCCTTCTCTCCCGAGGTACGTTTTGCTGGGACTTCTGGTAAATAGATGGCGAGAAGAAACTCAGTCCTATAAGGATTAAATTAAGTAGAAGAAATCCAACCGGTGTATATTTTGAAGCTCCGACGGGGCGTCAAACTGATGTTTAACACATTTTTTCCACTCACTGTGCACAAGTCCTCAGCCCCCATCATCTTGTTTAATTTTTCCACCCTCGAGAGGCGGCAGTCGTGCGAGGTGGACAGAGAAAGGCTCCCCCGACCCACAGACCTTTCTTTCCCTGCCCTCAAATTCCATGGGGAAGGGCGGTCCACAGGCAGGGCTGGGAACACACACACGCACACAGACACACAGACATACGGGCTGCTCTGGCACAGAAGGACCTGCGAAGTGGGGTGCTGGGTGGTCATCCAGGCTGTCCGTAAATGCAGAGCTCGAGTGGGAGGTGAATTATTTGGTGGTAGTGTTTCTTTTTTTTTTTTTTTTAGGAACTTTACCCTTCTCCTTCCTCCCCACCGCCCTCGCTGCTTCCTTGGTTACACCAGTAGGGAAAATACAGTTTTATCTCCCCCAGTCAACAGAGTGGACACATTTGTGGCACGGCTGAGCCCTCCAGCAAGATGGGAGAGTGACTCTCCTGGTTACAAAGGCATAAAAAAACCCCCAACAACGCCCCCCGCCCTCAAGCCCTCAACCCCCCCCCCCCAACCCCTAGAGACGCCCTTCTCCTGGAACAGTTAAGCGTGACTTGGTAAACGTTTGTAAATGCAAATAAGAAATGAATAAATAAACCTCAAACCAGGTAGTTTGGGTATATTAGTTTAGCAGGACTAATTGCAGACAATGAAACTGAAATGACTTTTCCAATTAGCTGCTGGTTGGAGTTTAGTTGGAGGAAGTGTCAGCTCTAGAGATGGATAATTGCTTTATTGCTCACAAAACTATCATCTATTTAGAACATATGTGCTAATTACTCTGGATGGGCGTCGGAAAAGAGACCATAAATCTACTAGCCCTTTAAAAAGGTCTAGGGTACTTGTGAGCCACCAAACTCCTTTCCTTGCAGCGTTAAGGGCGAGATTCGCGCCTGGATGGTAGTATTTCCAGAAAATTAGAATAAAATCAAAGAAACAGACTCAACAACATATATGCTAGGATATATTTGAGACCTCAGTGGAGTAAGGGGAACTGAGGGGGGAAGGGTGGTCATCTCCAGTCGAGGAAAGCCTCTTTCTATAGATCAAACTGGTGGAATAAATCACTATCATAAACCCGATTTTCCTCTTTAGCCTTGCATTACTTTTTTCCCCCCAAAGATTAGTTTAGAAATCTTTTAATTGGATTACTCTGAAAAATTAATCTCCTTTGGGCTCGCTAAGTTTGTGTACCAAATATTTGGAATTAATTCAGTGCCACAAAATGCATCCGAGACGCCTTTTGTTCGAACCAGCTAAGAAAATGGACAGGTAGGGAAGGTGGCATTTTGCCGTAAGCATTCATATTCCCTCGCAACTCTCCATACATATTCATTGCTGCATGTGTCGCATTGTACGGCATAAAATTGCTGGAGATAAACAGAATTATTTGCTGGACTGTGCTGTGGGTCAAGACACGAGAGAGGGGAGAGGAATTTTTGGGGAAAAAGATATAAAAAGGAAAAAGCTTTGGCAGCCCATGTAGGAGTCTCAAAGGCGTCGCGCACTACGGGAGCATCCCTGGGCCGAAGCGGCTTCCCGGTGCCCCCCGCCTCTGGACGCTCCGCGGGTGCGCACCCGCTCCGCGCCGCTCCGCTCCGCGCCGCTCCTCCCGCCCGGCCCCGCTCCGCTCCGCTTCCGGGGCTGGCCCTGGACTTGGGGCTCTTTCGGTGCCGCCCGAGGGGAACTCCATCCTGGGCACCTGCCGAGACCCTTAGTTTCCAGCCCAATTTGAGTGTGAGCAGCATCCTCGCGAGGTGTGGTTGATTGCGGCAGCGGCTGGTAGAGGCGTAATCACTTGTCAGGGGGCGGTGGTGACCCTGTAACGCACCGTCTTTCTCCCCGCCTTTTGCAAGTGGAGACATGCCGTGTCCCTGCTAAAAGAGCAATGAAGCTGGGCTCATTTATATATTTTTACTTGTTTATTTTCCCGAAAGGAAACGAACCTGCGGCTTATTCCCGGTGATTTATATGCAGGTTTTAACACTGTGGGGCGCCCTGGGGGCCGGGAACTGTTCCCCCCGGCTGCGGGGGGAGAGGTGATGAGCGGGGAAGTTGCTTCTGGCTGGAGCAGGAGGCAGGTATATCACTTGTGTGAGTGAATACGTGTGCGTGTGAGCTGAGGTACAGGCTGAGCAGGTGAGGGGGCAGCACAGGGTGGGCACGACACTGACTGGAGGATGAGGGTGAGGAGTATGAGGGAGAGGATGATGAGGGTGAAGGCAAGGACGGGTTTTGACCTCTTGAGCACTGATCTAGATCAGAACAGCCCAGACCCAAATCCCAGCCACTCTTGCACGCTCTTCTCACCTCGTAACTTGAGTGTTGCACTTCCAAGTCAGCATTAAATTTTCAGTGTCAGCCGCTGGTGAACTGTGAACCGCTGAGTGGGATTATCTGCGTTTAATAAAACATGTGACACAGACATGCGTGAAGTTACACGGAGGGAAAACTTGCAGAGCTCGCAGAGCAAGGTGCGTACGTGGCGGTGAATGTGTATACCCACATCCCACCCGACAACCTGACACTGGGGCGCATCACATGAGCCCACACCTCGAAACTGCACACAGGCGGGACACCAGCACTCACATGCAGCCGTACACCATAAATGCCCAACATGCGTGATATCTTTGCGTGGGTGTGCATGAGCAGGTCACTATTTCCAAACGGAGTTTATGTACTTGCTAAACAGCCCTGTGGACTGTAGTAAATTAGTTACTCCGGCGTACATCTTAATTACTCTGCCATACATCACCCGGGATCCCCGCTGACCTTGTACCGCTCTTGTGTTTCTCCCCGCCGAGCACAGGTGAAAGTTTTTCAGCCCCGTGATGTAACTAAGCAGGCTGACAGAGTCTTTATCCCTATTCGCATGAGGCTAAATGAATCTTAAAGTCCCTTCTGAGACAAACGAGGAATTCTCTCTCTCTCTGTCTCCCTGTCGATCTGCGTGTGCTATGGATATGTCCTGTGGAAATTGTTTACAGTTTGGAAGACTCTAATCTTGATTTTCCAGCTTTGAGCTCCCTCTGGAAGCGGTAAGAGCAATTACTCCGTATTACTGTACATATTTCATCGCCATGATAGATCGCAGGTGTTGCAGCTGCTTTGTCTGCATCCCTTCAGCAGCCTCGCAGCGAGAGCCCTGAGAATGCTCCGGACCCGGGTCGGGCGGTGACCCCCAGACGCTGCCATGCACATCCTTACAGACTGGGGGTCCCCCCCCAGTAACTACCCACGGAGGTACATAGAGGGGCAGTTGGCGTCCTCACCTACTCTTCCTTCCTGCCCCTCTCCGACCGCCCGCTGGCCTCTATTGCCTGTACTAAGCATAGAGATTCTGCTTTTCACCCACGCGTGGAATAGGTAACTCATGCGAGGATAGACATCTTTTTCGGTTTAATGTCAGGAGCGCCTAACGTACGGCAGGAAGAAGAGACCCCTGAAATGAGCGGGGACTGCCCTTCAGCCCGAGATTGGAAGGGGAGGGAGGGTGAGGTCACCCAGGAGGGTGAGCCTCCTGGGCTGAAGGACCCGAGTCAAAAACGAGGAGGAGAGGACAGGGAAAACGACCCCGAAACAGGAAAATGCCTAGAAACCCCGAGCAGTGCGCATTTGGCCAGAAAGCATCTGGTATGGTGGCTTTTAACTTGGGCTGTGCAGTGATCCTTTGGAGAGTTTGTAACGGATGCATTTACAGCGAGCTACAAAGGTGCAGGGTGGAGGTAGGATGCCGGAGAGTCCCCAGGTAGCACTAAACTGTGCCATGGATCAGAGTCATGATGACGTATGACACACCACAAGGGAGCATGATGAGTGACTGGCATAAGACGTGGATAGTGGACCAAAGTCTCTTTGACAATTTTTAGTTACATATCTTGGGGGGATAGTTTTACATTCGTGATCCGTTTTTTTGGAGCCACATGAGGCAGACGACTGACTGTCTAAGTAGGATGAAGAAGGGGTTAAATGGCACAAAACGTGGCAGGGGGCAATCTGAAGAGGTCACAGGTTTAAATGCAAAACGCTTGGCAAAAACACACCTGCTATTAGGCTATACTTACTTAAGCAGGACGCCCCTGGTTTCTCCTGCCAGCCCCAGGAAAGGGATGGCTGATCCAGCATATCTCCGCACTGGTCCCGCAATCCTCTGCAGAGCCCATTAGGCACCACGCACCACCGTATCCCGCGCTGGGATAACGTCCTGTCCCATTCACAAGCTCTGGCACACCGCTTGTGTCCTTCTCATCACGCGTGGGCTTTGTTGCGGACTATGAAGCGCCGAGAACCCAGGGGTGGGTCGCGACAGGTGCTAGCAGGGAAGGATGAAGTCGCAACCCCGCACGTCCTCCGAGCAGGCAGAAAGCAAACCTCTGATAAACCGCTTAACCTGAGAGAAATGCGCCCCCATATGCTCTCACTACGAGGTGGAGAGCCCGAGTTGCTGGAACTGCGGGTTTTCTTTTGTTTGCCAACATCCCGAGCTATCAGGGGGAAGTTTCTTTATTTTTTTTTCCTTCCTTCTCGCCTCTCTCCTCAAACTTACGCCCTTGTCGGCGGTGTCCCGAGCAAGAGGACCCCGGTGACGCTTTGAAGGCGATTAGCACCCCGAAACCCCCCTGGGCTGGTTGGGAACGCTTGCCATTCCAGTGGGGATCCCCGACAGGTTTTTCCCCGGGAGGGCAGGTTCTCAAGGCTGCCTCTTCACTCGGACCCGCCAGGGACATTGATAACCTCTAAAAATCTCCAGGGAAGGCATTCCAAGGAGCAGAATGAATGATATTGGCCCCGAAGAGTCACAAGAGGAAAACCACCTTTCAGCCTGACACACACAAAAAAAAAAAAAAAAATGAAAAGAAGAGAAAAATGTGATGGAACAGATGCTAAGAAGTTCACTAAATATGTGAACAGGTAATGCAGGGAATAGCGACATTGTTAACAGAATACATCTAATTAACAATTACTTCATTTGATTCGGAGGATGAAAAAGCCCTTTTAAATCAGTCCAGATTTACTGGCATAAGCGCAGCCAATTTATGAATATGGAAGCTATATTCAGTCTGCCTTCTTTCAAGACGTCATCTGAGGGGTAATAGTTAGGTGAAGTAATTTAGTTACACTGTGGCAACTTTTATAGTCCCTTTCTTGAGAATTTAATTCGGTGCTTCTTCATTTTATTAGGAACAGACTGACTCCATCAGCGGTCCTCTCCATGTTTAGCGGCATGTCTTCTTGAAGCAATTAGGCTCCCCAATTAGCATAGTTCTCCCGACCCCAGCAGCACCACCAGATCCTTACGTTATCCACCTCTTCAAAGTAAGGGAAAGTCAGAATAAAATATGACTCGCAAATGTGTGGGGTGGTGAAACCAACATGCAAGCGGGCTATCAAAAATATTCCTTTGCCCTTAGGGTCGGAGGAGTAAATAAATAAAGTAAAAAAAGCGTCTCCTCATAGCACTACGGCAGTTTACCCACTTCACGAGTTTCACGCTGTTTTTCGGCGTGTTGCCGAATTCCTGCCTGTCCCCCACCGCTTTCGGAGAGTAGTCCCGGGGGATGGGTGATGCTCCCGGTTCTGTCCCACTCCCGAGAAGCCGGTGACGTCCACGCGGGGAGGGACAAACCAGCAAGGGTGCGGAGGCTGGACCCGCTTAGGCACCGCAGCCACGCCACGTTTCTGGGATGTGTGTGTGTGGGGTTTTTTGTTTGTTTGTTTGTTTTGGTTTGGTTTGTTTTTTGTTTACGGGGGCCAGTGTCCGGCAGCGGCATCACTCCCGGCAAGCACCCTCCCTCGAGGGGGATACCTTTGGGTTATCACCATGTGATTTTTAAATCCCGGTCAATGGTATTAAATCCGTGTCCCTCGCCTCGCGTGGGTTTCCCTAAAAAATGATTCACACAGGGGTGCGAGGACGGAGGGGGAAAGCGGGTCCAATTCTGCCAGCCCCTCTACCAGGGACAGCGAACTCCCCCTTCTCCCCACTTTCTCCCCGCCCCAGCCCCACATCCATTCTGTGGAGCTGAAAAGGGGGGTCAGGATCAACGCGGCCGGTGCCCGATCCTGCAAAGCCTGCACAGGGCTTCGGAGCCCCTCTCTGTCAAAAGTCAGTATCTCAGCCACTCGGCCATCACGGGTAAAAAGAACATTTCCACCCCCCCCCCTACTGGAAGCCCATGGGGGGGGGGCGGTTCTGGGGAGCTAATGCTCAGCAGATAGAGCCATCCACCCAGAGCTTCACAGAGCATGAAGAAAAATCTCTATAAAACTAAATAGGCAATCAACTGAAAACTATCCTCTTTAAATAAACTGATTCCTTAATATTTTCCCAGTGTTGCTGTAAGTTGTTGTCTGTGATGTCCCCCAGGGCTCTTTCCTCTGCTCTCTGATTTGGTGTATAAAAGCAGCTCTGAGTGATGGATTACTGTGTCATTGCAGCCTGCGAAGGATTAATTTGTTTCATTGATTTCTCTTTAGGCAGATTGCCAGAATTCTCTGCTTCCCACCTTTCTGCAGGACTTCCAGCAGTAATAGACAGCAATAGCCTAAGACAAATCAGCCCATTCTTGTAAAAATAGAAACACAAAATCCTGAAGTCCCAGGAAAGCCATAAAGAAGTTTTTTTCCTTGTACTGTAAACCCACTAATTCTAAAAGTGAGTCCATCTTCTTTTCTTTCCCCACTTCCCTTTTATAAAAAGGTTGCAGTGTCTTGGGGGGAGTTGCTTAGTCTCAAGAGCAATTTCAACCAGCAGCTGCATGTGAACAGTGGGCATTTGATGATCACGGAGAAATGTTTTGTTCATGCTCAACAGTAGGGATAGGAATTACAGGAGGATTGCATAAAACTCACAGCTCATTCTTTCTCAAAATCGTCAGACTGATCAATTGTCAGTCCATCTGGGCTACTGAGAAGAAATGCAGTTATGTCAGGTCCTGAAGCTGCTGGTCCAGTGTGTGGGGGGGTGGGGTGGGAGGGTGTTTGTGGGAAGGTGAATGGGACTGGACTTTCCCAGATCAATTAATTTGCATGCTTTCAGGATAATCTGATCAGGCCTTGAAGTGCTGGGCTGTAATGGAAAAATGGTACCCTTTTCAGTGCAGGTTGTGGAAGGGTGAGGGGAGAGAAGGAGGTCTGCTGCCGTTATTCTGGCCACAGCTTTGTTCTTTTCAGACCTGCTTTACCAACAGGTCAGCTGTACTCATCTATTTGTTTCCACAATGCAGCACTAAATATTGTATTGATGTAGTCTTCACAAGTTAAAATTTAGATGTAATTAGTGCTATGGTAAAAATTAATATTGTTATATGCTAATGTCATTCCAGCTTAGGCTTGCATAAAACTGTGCTGTACCATGCCAAAACAGCACTTTTAGGTATCATGGAGGGTAGAGAAGTGTTTGTTTCACCTCTGTATCTGCCTTGCGATGAGAGTAGCTCAATAGCTACTTTCAAAGGAATAGTAAATGTATTGTACTGGATAGCACAGGTCCACCGCATTGCAAACCTGGGGAATTCTGAATTTATAGCCCCCCCCCCTTTCTCTCTGGGAGGATGTTAGCCTGCTACTTTCTATTTTAATTTTTATGAAATTTCAAGTGTAATCCAAATACCATGACTTGGGTCACAGCATGATTTCTTTGATATCCTGCCAGAAAATATGCCTTGTCCTGCCTGATCAATGTTCCTGTATTTACTTATATGAGATCCCTCTACAGTGTGTTGACTCTAACTTTCCTTTCTATGTCTAACATAGTTTTTGAAGGAATTTTAATAGTAGTATAAAAATTTCACTCTAGTGTTCACTCCTGGGAATCCCTAGAAATTCCTACTTTGTCTGGGGAAACCATACAGCGTGGGTTAGCCTGCAGTAAGAAAAGGGTGGCTGCCTCCAGGCACAGCAGCCTGGAAAGCACTGGTAACCTGGGGAATGCTGCAAACTTCCCGTCAAAGGCCTCGGGTGCTGTAACATGGTCTGAAAATATTCATCTCTGCTCATGGCCATAATGGGTCCACCTGTGCTTAGAAGGTGTCAAAGACTCTTGAAATGTCCCCGTGATGCAGTATCAATCATCCAGTGAAAGACTTCCCGCCCAAGGGGAGGTACCAGAGGCATTCCCACCTACCCTGAGCCCAATAAAAGACTACTCGGACTTCACTAGAGAGATCAAGGGTCTCCTTCCCTCACTCCACAGGACTTCTACCACCCGGGGCTTCTACCACCACTCATCAGAAATGTATTCCCACTACTTAGCAACATTGCAATGGAGGGAAGGAGAGGACAAGATGGATGCATTAGTTAGTAAAATCAGGATTTATGAAGACACTGTCACTGCCCCATTATGAATCCATGTCTTGTCTGCGGAAACAAAACTGGATGAACATGTCCAAAGCCTTGAAGAGAAGATCAAAGAGGGCCACCAGAAGCAAAGAGAAGAACTTAAGGAAGGAATCTTCCATGTGTCAGCAGGACAAACAAGTGTCTCTGTTATCAGGAGCAGGTAACCCCCAGCTAAGGAGAGAGGGTACACTTTTCTGGCGTAACACAGGCCCTCTCCGCCTGGCATTCCCACTCCTGGTGGTTTTTCACTGTCAAGTAATTTTGAAAGTAAAGGCACAAAATGCAACTGTTCACATTTTTCCTGCTCAGACAGTCAAGTTCCAGGGAGGCTTGACTCTGAGGGCAGGGCTTGTCTTGCTTGGAAGGAAATGCTCTCGTCCCCTCTGCCCTTTCTCCTTGCCAATCCTTTTCAGCTTACACAGGGGAATCCTTCTGCTCCTTTGCTAGGCACTAAGGAAAGCTATGCTCTTGATAAATAGTAATAACAATATTCTGGGCTTAGAAAGTCTGAGTCAGAAGTGGAGACAGATTTCCACCCCTATCTCTCCCATTTGCAATAAAACAGGCAGAATCCATCACAGACCAAATTTAAAAAGTTTAAGTGAAGCTCACATCCCTTCATCCCTTCAGGAAAGAAATAGTCTGTTAGATTAGCAAATATTAACCTCTCACATTGTTCTGGATGTAGCATTAATGTCTACTGAAGGGACAGCTGTATGACCGTCACACATACTAACTATACATTAGGGCTGTCACTCTATCGATTGGGAGAAGTTTGTGTGAAGAAGCAAAGAAGTGCTCTCCACCAGGGAGCAAAACAGACTATAGTTGGAAAAACCCATTTGTACTCTGCTAAGACACACTTTTAAAAATTTGTTTCCCATTTCTGTCATTCATGGTGCAGATGGACTGAAATCTGCATGCTTCACCCTGCAGTTCTGCTGCATACAGACCACACACAATTTCCAGCTGTGACCTTGGGATTGGCTCATCTTTGGGCAAACCCCAGACCTTTGCCAGTGCTGGATTTGCACATAAGTAGATCATTGCTTGGACTCTGCCCACATGGGGATTTGGGTCCCTGTGGGATTCTCCCTGGCTGTACTGTAGCATAGCTGTTCCCATTTAGCTAATTTGGAAGAGACTTCTCTCTCTTACCCCTAATCTATGAAAAAGAAGAAATAGGGATGAACAGCAAGTTTGTCAAACTTTCCTTTAAAATATGAAAACTTCATGCTATGAAAACACAGGTCGATTGTTTCCTAGGATTTGCTGGGTTAGATACAAACACTGGATTTGTCTCTAGTCACACTCTGTTAGTCTAACTCTTCTTATAACATACGAATTCTACAGAAATAAAAGTTGTTTCAGTGGAATTCTTACAAGAGACTTATTTTAAGGGATCATCAAAACACTTTGGTAGGGCAGTCCTGGTCTCATCTATCAGATAATGTTCATACCATTAAGGGAAACAAGACAAAGGTTAGAGCAGTTGCTTTAGAATTGGATCTTTGAGTTGAGGTGGTTTTTGACAGCATTGAGTGCAGTCAAACTGTAAGGGTATGGGACTTGCTCTTAGCTGCTGCAGTGCTGAAACCCTGCAGTTCTGGAAAATGTGAATATTGGCTTTGGTCAGCCTGAATCAACAGGTATAGAGAAAACAAAGCCTGCACGGAAGAGAAAAAAAGCAGTCTCCTCTGATGGACACAATGGGGATTTATGTCTTGCTAAGACATCTCTATATATTTTGTATAAGAGCACTACTAGACCCTGGGCCCATCTTCTGGATAGTATAAAAGAAAAGTTCCCGACTGAAAAGGTGAACATTTAGGCAGATATCTGACACTGTTTTTATTTTTTTGTGTTCAGCAGTAGAGAGTAGCTTTTTTTTCATTATTGGAGGCCATGCGTTTGTAGCTGTATATATGGGTAGGCAGGAACTGCTGGATACATGAAAGCTAGAGATTAGGTACCAGAGGGCATCAGTCCCACTGCTCTCAGCTTACCTCTAAGTCATTTAGCTCAAATGGCCAGACAAAGGGTTAGAAAAAAATACCTTTGTACACCAAGGTACCCAAGACCTGACACCATTATTTCTCTGAAAACATGTTTTCCCAGCAAGTAATTTGATTTTTCCATCAAATGTATTTCTTTTTACTTCACCTAGAAATTTGAGGTTGCTTAATGTATGAAGTGGCATTCAAGCGGTTAACACTAATGCACTTCTGAACAGTATTTGGAAAGGAAGTAGTGTTTCTTGCCCACCCACTGATCTCTGCTATTATGGGGCTTATATCCTAGTAGCAGTAAAATTCACTTCTCTGCTGTATGTGTTGCTATATTGAAGATCAAAGTTCTGCAGCTTGCAGAACCATGGAAAGAATACTGTAATTAAATATATTTGTTTGGTTAGAACTCAGCATTCAATGAATAACAAGATTCTGCTTGTCCACAAGAAGCATGAATTAATACTCCAAATGGATGAGCAAGAATGGCTTGTTTCACATTTTACAGCCATTGCTGTATTGATACTTCTTTTTTTCCAAGGGAGTGAAAAATATGTGGCTTACCACACTAGTGCCCCATTACTAATATCACAGGCAATTTATTAAAAATTGTAGAATCCTACATAGTTTATGTAGCTATTAAAGTTAACTATACCAGTCATTTCTTTAATTTATATTATGTTAAAGGAAGTTAAAGAAATGCAGTTCTGGGTCTAAGCAGCTTTTCAGCTTTACTGAATTCCAGCATACCCAGAAGACCATCACTAGGAAACCATATATGTGCGTTAGTGGAGATCGTGGCTCTGGAAGGAAAGTATGGTTGTCTCATTCTAAAATTCACGGATTTTTAACATGACAACCATTGCACATGTGCATGAGACATTCTTTTTAGAGAGCTCAACATGAACTTTCACGACTAAATGCTATGGGCTTCCTTCAGATAGAAACAGTGACAGTGACTTTAATTGGAAAAAGTGCATAGGTCTGGTCCATAGAGCATATTGCACTAACATTCCATTTTGACCTGGTGCGTTCTATTTTTTATGCATTCTAAATAATTTTTGAATTGACATTAGCAGTCAGAAAGGACACTAAAATTAACTAGGATACTTCTCTATCAAAATTGTGTTTTATTTTCTAAGTAATGTTTCCAGGTTTTCCCCTAACATTTGAATAATAAAGACAAAAATATTATAGCATTTTATGATGCTTTTTGTCATTTTTCTCAGCTTTGCTAACTGAGGCAAAATTATATCACCAGTTTTGCCACTTTGGTTTCCAAATTTTTTTCTTTGTCCACTGACATGATGGCACCCTGCCTGGGCTATGAGCATTTCCACAGATTTAGGTTCAGAATGCTATGTTTTTACTAGAAATAAAATATGTCCCAAGACATGAGTTTTGCTCATAGTTGCACTTAAGTTGCAGTTTAAATTTGATTTGATATTGTATCTTTGGAATGACTACAGCTTTAGAGAAGGTGTAAAATGCTGGCAGTGATCCTTTGTGGTCATTATAAAAGAGAATGAGAATGCCGACAACAGTAGGAACAACATCCTGGCTATATTCCAGTTTGACTAACTACATCCTGCTTTTCTAAATTAAAGTTTATTTGTAAGCTTGATCCAAAGCCTCCAGAAATAACTATTTTTCCAGTACTACTTTCTGGACCCAAACTGGCTGTGTTTCACTGTTAAGTGAAACATTTCCATGTCCTGTGTGCTGTTTTTAATGAAGAAATTTGGTTTACTGTAAAAGTGTAAAATTAGAGTCAACAAATGGCCAGTAAAAATCATTAAAATCCTTCTGTCTAAAATTAAACCAAAATATATAATAAATACAATGTTTTCACTTACCACTTCTTTCTCTCTCATATGGACCCCCGACCATGAAAAAAATCAAAATTATGCTGGTACAAATGTAAATGAGAACAAGAAGCAGTGCTCTCTCCATGGACTTGCTCTGTAGGTAGGGGGAGATGCCAAGAATAAATCATCTCACAGTGTGGGTGTGTCAATCACTTGAAAATTGCCTGATTCAGTTGTCAGGATATTGAAAACATATATTTAGGAATGCATGAGATAACAATAAATAGTATAACAAACAATGAATTAAAATTTCAATATGCCAGAAACTGCAATTAAGGTACTTTCTGCTTAATGATAGCTGCATGGCTCAGAAGTTTTGTTTTGCAGCAAAAGCCTGAAAAAAAGAATTAACATTAAAAATCTGCAATTCTGAATATGATTAATACATATTAAGCTACAACTTCTGCACAATTTCATACTTACAGTGGTTGTTTCCTGTTGTCATCTCTATCTGTAACTATCTATCTGATTCTGCCAGATTACTGGTAAAAATAGAGAGTTGGAGGTCGCACCTTATTAAATAATCATACAATGTAAAGATGCTTCTCAGCATCAGAGAGTAAAACAGATGCTCTTTAACAGATGCCACACTATATGAATTATGTAATTTCCATGGTTATAAAAAAACAGCTCGAGAAATTGTACTGTAACAATATGATGTATGCTAGGATTGATTACCCCAAAAATCCTTTCAAGAGGAAAAATGGGGTGGGGAGGGGAGAGAAAGGAGAGACTTTTTCTGCTCAAGCTTCGCATCCTAAAGACTTCTATAGAGGAAAACCTCACATTCAGTTGTTACATTGGGTGATCACTCAATTTGTGTATTCATTATGTGCATTAAATAGTCAAATATATTCCTTCCAGTATATAAGAATAGTTTAATTTTTTCTGCTGAAAGGGAGATAACTATCAGAAAGAGCAATAAAAGTCACATAATGAAATAAGAATACTAGAAAATCTGAGGATTTTAATATAGTCCATTATTCATTTGATTCCTGGCAGCCTTTATGATTACAAATCACTTGATTGACTAACTACACATTCTCAAAGTGAATTATGAATCAGGTTCATTTTTCCTGGTTGAGAATTGGTACATGTTGTAACTCTTCCACTTTGTGATACATCAAGTTCTTGTAACAGTAATAAGAGATATAATCAACTCTTTATTTCAGGACAAATAAATTGCCTTTTCAAAAATGATATGTGGTTGCTAACATTTTAACAGTGTGCAATGTAATTCCTTCCTGCTATTCTCAGAGTACAATCTGCTGTGATGATATGTCTTTTGAATATATGACTTTGCTGAAATTATTTTAAGAGCCTCACACCCTCAGTTCATGCACGCTGACCTCAGTGGAGATTTGACATTGGGACTAAGAGCAGTAAGTGGTTCCTTTACTTTCTGAAAACAAGCCTGAGACACTGAAACCCTGGGCCACAATTTGCCCTCTTGTGCCTGGCTCTGATCTCAGCTTGAAAATGCCAAACAGTTTTAAAGCTGTTTAAGTTTACTTTGAAGCAACAACAGCAACAACCACCACAACAAAACCAAAAAAACTAAAAAAACCCAAAAAACCAAGAACAAACAAAGAAAAATCTCTTCTAATGTGTGCTTGACCCTCAAGTCCTCTTGTACGAAAAACTCCCTCAGGCTTTTGTGCAAATTATGCAAGTGGAATGACTGGCAGGCTAGGATAGGACTTTTGTGTAGAACAAGTGCACAATCAGATCCCAAATCTCCCTAAAACAGGTTTAGTGTGAGGTGCATTTCACCTTAAAATGCCTACAGGGAAACAAAATCAAAGAAAAAAAAAGAAAAAAGAAAAAAAAAGACCAGTCTGAGACTGCTCAAATCTGTGTGAGTGAATGTCCGAGTAGAAAACCACTATAAACAGCATTTGTGCTTCACATCTGCCTGGCAGATGTAGCCAAGAGTGCTGGTTTGGCTTTCTGGAGTGTGGTGGTCTCTGAATGATTGTGTCCCAGTCAGCAGAGCCAGCTCTCATGTGGGGTGATGTAGGCTGGGGTACATCACAGCACCAAGCCTGACAGAGTTCAAGAGGCATTTGGATGATACTCTCGGGCTCATGGTGTGACTCTTGGGGATGGTCCTGTTTGGGGCTAAGGGCTGGACTTGATGATCCTTTTGGGTCCCTTCCGACTCAGTATATTCTGTGATTCTGTGATGGTATACCATTGGGTTTGAGGGACAGGGTACACCACATCCTCTGGTACATGTGCTGAAACAATGCATCTTCCCATACGGGATTCTGTGCAACAGCTACACAACAGGTCCAAGTTTTTCAGGGAGGAGAGGATTTTTCTACTGGTTAGGGAGGGTATCCTGGTGATTGGATGTTTATTTTAGCTCCAGTGAAGGGAAACACTGATGTTTAGTGGGTTCACGTTATTTATAGAACAATTTCAAAGACTTCAATCCCCTCCCTTTCCCTTGTCAAACACAGAAGCACATTTCTAAAGCAGGATCTTATGGGACAAAAGATGTATTACCACTTTAGTTTTGGAAGACTTTAATGTGGTCATTCATTTTAGAAACAATGATTATGGACTTCAGATTTCTTCTTTATTCATTTTTCTATCTAATTTCTAATCTCCTAATAACCTTAATTAAATGCTGAGTGGTTTAGAATATTATTAAATAGCTTTCATAGGATTTTTAAATTTCTGATTACATCATGAGTACAGATTATTAAATATTCCATTCATTTTAAAATTATGATTAAGAGGATAATACCAAAAAAGATGTTAGTTACAATTTTAACTAAGCTGTGTTAATTGAGTTAGGGGATAAGAAATGAGATTTAAAGGGTGAGAAATGAGTGAAATCAAAGCCTGCATAGTTTTAAAATCAAGTGGATTAAGAGAATGGTCAGAATGGAGGAGGTGGAGGGTCAAAAACTGAACAAATGGTTTGAATAGAAAATTCACTTAGTTTTAAGCCACATGTCTGCCTTTCATAGAAATGGTTTGCAATGACATCTGATATGATGTGGTTAAACATGAAAGGTAAAGAGTGCTTGCTATGGATCAACATGGTACGCATTGTGCATTGCCAGGCAAAGGTATGCAACATGAATGGACACAGAAAAGTCTGCTCGAAAGTTGCCACATCTGACAGTGTTGTGTCCATTTGTGTGCACAAACACAGCAGATCAGCCTCCAGTGTACCTGGGTCGCACAGAGTGGGATCGTTGTCTGAAGCAGTAAATGGAGCAGCAGTGAGACTGCAATGGTTTTGTTGCCTTTGGTTTACCATGTCAAGTGTGGGCCTTTCCACATCATTCCCTTGTCCTGACATTTGTTTGTAACTACTATTTGTCAGCATAGCATGAATTTTTGCTAGGTTATTTCCGCTATTGCTCTGAAATATTGGTTGGGAGTTAATTACAGCAGCTTTTCAGGTGACCATTTTCTTCTTGGTGGTCATCTCTCACATCGTCACCATGCAGAGGACTTTACTTGGGATGTTCCCAGCTCACCACCTCTTGTAGCAGGAGCATAGCTATAACCTGTAAATAGGCAAGATTTTTTTACTTGTATTCCTTAAACAGCAACCAGAGAGTAAATGAGTAAACAAAGACACTCATGCTGGAGGAACTTCTGGAGTCATCCATACTTACAAAAATTACAGCACTTGTTGCAGTTTCCTACCGGGGATGTGAGAGGAAACCAGTACTTGTGAAACTGAGACTGGAGAGAAGAACAACAGGAAAGAAAACAAGAAGCAGCGTACAGAACTTAATCTACCGGGAGGGGATGATGGAGGCTGTGTGACTCTGTTTAAAAGATGGACACAGACAGCCTGTTAAGGACAGGTAATATACATGACAAACAAGTTGGTTACCATGAGCATGTCACTTGCACATGAGTTCCTTACACCCAGTACACACCTTCTTCTCTGGAATGTTTGCTGGTTTCAGAAGTTTTGTACTGATTCAGGGCATAAAGAGAAATCTAAAACATCATACATCCCAATGAAGCTGGGGAGAGGCTGTCTGCAAAAAGGCAGCTCTTGAATCCCAGAGAGGAAAGCATAAAATGAATTTGAATTTAACCAAGAATAATAAAATACTGTAATGACTGATGGAAGTATTAGTTTTGCAGGCTTAGTTCTGTAGGTTGGGATTTGATATGTACCTTTTTCTTCTAACCTTAACAGCTTTAATTATTTTTACAAAAAAAAAAAAAACAAAAATCCACCACCAAAAAACCCCAAGCCAAACTCCAATATATCCTTACACACTATTAATAAAAAAATCAAGTTATCATTGATATATGAAAGCAGAAGTCCTAAAGAACATATTGCATTCACACCAACCACATACAAAGCAGAATGTTAATAACATTAACCTTTACTCTATCAGATATTTTTGAGAAATACCACTATATTTTTTGCAACGGCTCATATCAGTCATTTAACTGACATGTGAACTTTGCTAAGTTTACCAAATCACTGAGGCCTGAATACCATTCAGCAATGTTAATTTTGTTTTCCTATTCCAGCTTTTACACAATTATTCTCATGGCAATCATTCTAGCCTTGAGTATAAATAACACTTCAAGCGGTTTGTTGATATCCAAAAAATGATGTGTATCTACATTAAGAGATTCTGGAATCTAATGGGAGAACCATGCATATATTAAGCTGCAATGACTATTTCCTTTCTCCCAGATGGGAAGTAGTACCGGGTAGTACCACAGCATACACATTAATTTTATTCCTTCTGCAAATTTTAGCACATATTATTTTTGCATATTTTGAGTCTCTGCCTCTTATCCAATATCCAGGAGAGTTAAAGAGAACTTTGCTGCCAAAAAGATCTAAATCTTAACTCTTAGGGCCCTGGATAATTCTCAGGTGAGCTGAGGAAGAAGAAGAACATGGGAGCAGTTCTGTTCTGGAGAAGAGTAAGAGAAGAAATGAGAGTTTGGTAAGATAATACATCAAGGATTAACAGAGGCAAAAATAGAGAGAGAGTAACTTTTCTGTCTCTCATATTTCAGTCCTACAGACTAGGTATGTTTACTCTGAAAGTTCTAGCAATAAATAAAAAGCACATTTAAAATGAGGAGGATTACAATCAAAGAATAATGAAAAACATAAATCCCAATATCTGTTCATCAGTGTTGTTACCCCATTAAAATTAGTCTGTAACAGATTTCTTCCTAAGTCTGTGGATTTCCTGCACGTTATCTTCCACATTTTTTATTTCATAGTACTTGTTTTTTCAAATTTCAGGCCTCTTCTTCATTTTTCTTTCTTTTTGGTCCAGTGGGACTTTTTATTTCCTCAGGACCCAAGGAAGTGTAAGGAGCACACTGCATTGCAAGCTGAATGTTTATGTCGGAGTGAGTTGTGTGGGAGCATTTTATGCAGTACTTTATAGATACTCTGAAGATTAAGTATAAAATTGGGATTGTTGATGTTTGCAGATGTGCAAGTATAGCGGGGCCTCATCTGGAAAGACTGGTGGTCTGAGGTGACACAAGGCAGTACGAAATGAGGGTTAGACTTATGTGACCACTGTTTTTCTCTTTACCACTTTACTTTCTGGGTTCCTGTAAGTTGGTCTTTTTATGTGCCTGGACTTCACAACATGTACCCATCACTTACAAGGAGTTTTAAGTTAACATCAGTTAATGGCTGTGGCTCTGAAGACTGGAGTCTAGGGTAGGTGTTGAGTCTTGAGAGAAGTCCTGGGGGGAACTGGCTTAGAAGAGTGTTGCAGGTTTAAAACGGAATTGTCCTTTCACCCTGGTTCAGCCAGAGGCTGTAATAAATATCTATTGTATTTAGCTGAAAGCAAAGTTACTCCTCTAGCTCCAAAGAGGAAAATACATATCCACCAGTGAGGATGTGGATGGAGAAAAGGCATGTGGTGTGCTCCACAGTCCCTCACCCAAAGCAGCTCCCAGGAGAAGCCCAACCTGTCATATACACACAATGTAAACTGGCTGGTTATGCCTCTGCAGGACTTCAGTGAGGTCTGTGGTCCTCTTGACTGTATAAAGGCTTTCTGAGTTGAGGAACACATCTGTCTCCAGAGCAAAAAGAGGTACTATAGCAGAGAGGCACACGCTGCTTTATTTGAGCATCACATTGCCCAACCAGGTCAGCACCAGCTATATAACGCATTCTGAAAACACAGATTTGGTGGCCAAACACAATAATGCATACCTAGCTGCAAATCCAGATATTGATCTTTTCAGTATCTACCCAGTCCATCTTAGTTTTAATTTGACCCACCTACTGTTAATAAATACCTCAGAGCTCTCTCTCTCCCCACTGAGTAACTGTGGTCAAAACATCCCTACGTTAGATATCTCATTTAAGTGCTACCACTAGATGGGATGAAGTCAGCTTTTATTTCAGTAGTCCTTTTTCTGTCTTTTTTTTTTTTTCCCTCCTTCTCATCAGCATAGATACGATTTTTGTTAGGATAACTTCCGTTGTGTCTGAATTCTTCTTTGTGCTCTTCCCAGTATTTCAGGCAGTGCTGCAATGCAGCATCACACCCCTCTCTGGAATGCTATTCCCTCAAGACTCTTGTGGCACAGAGAGATGGGTAATGTTTTCTGAGCTTCTTCTTCTATTACCATGTTTTCTATAGAGGATCAAAATGGATTATTTTCATCTTGACATGCAAATGCCTAGTCTGTGCCCTTGGCTGAGGTCTTAGAATTGACTAAATAAGTGAAAGATATGGGGGTAGTAGCTTTTTAATATCACATATGGAAGTTGTAGCCTTATTTCTCAAAGAAAAAAAAAGAAAAAGTGACTGTAGTCCCTCCATTATGCCTTGAAAAATAATAAAAAAGCCTAATAAAAATATTTCCTCATGCACTTATTGAATACTGTATTCACATACAGTCATTGGTCTGCACAGAAGCAAATGAACACTGTGTGCAGCTTGACATCTTACTGTTGTACTCCAGTCTGCGGGTTTGCCTTGCCAAAATATCAATGGGAGGAAAAGACGAACGAATAATATTATGAAGTCAGATTACACCTCCAAATATGAGCATTTAATAAGCAATGACATTAGAACAGCAGTAGGAAGGATTTCTAATGCTGCTTGAGAAATGCTTACAGAGATAAAAAGGTCAAATTCTTCACCAGTTTTCACTCTGCACTACCTCCGTTAAGTAAATGAAATAGTATGACCTGCAAATCGGTGCAGGATACAACTCACAGAGTATGCCAATACACCATAAAAGTCATTGTGTGGTTTCATGTTAACATGAAAGAAATGGTATCTGACCACAAAAGCATGCATACTCACTCACTGTTTCTAATTACTGTAGTATTCTTTTTCTGAAACAACAACAGTGACAAAACACCATCAAGAAATTTCCTCCTGGTCAGCATTCTCCACAAACCCTCATGGCTATTTACTCAAATGAGCAGCCCATAAAGTAAGTTGTTAGCCTAAATGAAAATTATAGCACATAAAAATATGTGAGCCTGGGAACTGAACTAATAAGGGAAAGAATACACACAAAGCTGAAGGCTCAGTTTTGAATCTTGGGAAGAATAAAGAAAAGCACAGCTACTGAAATTAACTCATGAGACTGAGGTAAACAGGAAAAATCCGCATCCATCATTATGTTGCACATAGCTGATGAGTGCAAGACTCAGCAGTGATGGCTTAAGCACTCCTTTGCACATTAAAACTTCAGATTGTTTATGGTAGGCAGTGAATTAAGTGTGGACTGACAGTTTAGCAACCTGGTGCTACTGCAAGCCAGTGGAACGTTACTTGTTTTTGGTTTGGGTCCAGGAAAAGTGACAAGATAGAGTAAGGCAACCTGGGTGCATTCTTCAAAGCATTCCTGAGGAATAAACAAGCTGTTTGTAAGAGGCTTGGAAAGCACTCCAGTGCAAGGTCCTGAGGCAGTTGAGTGGGGGGAGAAGTTGGAGGGGAAAGGTGATAAGCCACAATGGGCTTGTTCTGCAGAGCCTCTGGCTGCTGTTCAGGCTAAGGCCTTGGACACAGTCCACCAAAAGGCCTCCTGCCAGGAAATTTGTTACTATGAGAGTTTTGGTTGGGCAGAATTTTATTACAAAAATTTTCCTTTTGTCTTATTAAAATCTATCCCACCCTTCCCTTCCACCCCATGAGGAGGAATATTTTGTATATATCTTGGTGAAACAAACAAACAAATTCATTTTCCATGGACAATGCATTCAGAGTGATTTGCTTTTCAGAGCCAGGAGCTCAAAATCATGAATTTATTAAGCAAAGTAATAATTGCAAATTATATTGGCCAACTCCATTCTAGAAAAAAAAAGGAGTATTAATATAACTAAAAGGATTAGAAAATACTGACTGTTAACTTGGGGCTACCGCAGATATTTTAGGAGGTTATATATCTCTGTTCCACCAGAGGCAGTAGTTTTCATTTTAAAGGTCTAGTGAGATACCACAATTGATGGGCCCACCTAACAGCATATGTTGGGCTTGTATTGAGTAGTAAGACATGGAAAGAAAGTGAAAGAAATGCCTAGTGTCATAAAAATTTGCATCTCTTTCTAGTTCATTTTTTAGTGTATAGAAATGAAACATAACAGGGTCAGAACATGAAAGGATTTGACTCCAGTTTTTGGGTCAAGCTAGGCTATGCCTTTAATGGAATAACTGGACAGTATATTTTGACTTTATGAGTCTTACAGAATCTGAAATGCCTCATTAACAATCCTGTGGAGATATAGCACTCCCCAAGAATGAGCTCAGCTGCCCCGAGTGAAACCAGTGGCAGGTGACTATTCCTCCTTCAAGATGCCCACAGGTTCCTTGTCTGACTTGGTCCTATTTGGTCATCAGCAGAAAGGGGCCCTGACAGTTGGCAGCGTTGGGGTCTTTAGTGCAGTGCTTGTCAGCTACATGAGATTTATTTGTTCTGCTGGATCTGTACACTGTGTTAGGGGTACTCATAGGATTAATCTTCAATCATGGTCTTCTTCACAAAAAAAAGCACAGCTCTCTGCTGCTAAAGAAGCATTTTCCTCTCTGATACATTTGTTCCATTAGGAAATATTCTGTAGCAGATTATATTCTCCAGGATCTCTCCAGTTGAGATTTGTGGGTAATTATGAGAAAAATAAAGCTAATATGCTTGTAAATGTTACAAGTAACAGTTGCAGTACTAATGGTGTAATTCATGGACATGGCACCATTAGAAAGTGATGGAGCTTGCTAAGTTAAAACTCTAGGGACATTTTTAACATACTTTTTCTTGAAAGCATTATAACCTGAAGGATGGGATTCAAGTGCTCTTCAAGTTACATTCCTGTTTCTCTCACATGTGCTGGCTGTGGTCTTGAGATGATCCATAGTGCTTCCCTTCCCATAACGGAGATGCTTGAGAATCACTAGCTGCTACCAGCCCAGGAGAAGGTTCACCAGAGTTTGTGAAAGCCACAGTGTAGCTGAACTTCCAGGCCATGCCATCAGGCACTTAAAACCGTGCCTGCCTGTAGTTAAAGCCTTACGTAATCTGCCTTTGTGAGGTGGGGATAAATATGATAAGTTATTTAGCGTTTGGAAGGGACTTTGAAGACCTAGGAGCTGCGGGAGTTTACATCCCGCTGCAAGTTGAGAACAAACTGTCTAACACTTATTTCTTCACCTCTTTTCTTATAATTTGCCTTATCGGCAGTCAGTGCTGTGAAAGGAGTTCCGCCTTGCTGAAAAAGGTCACCAAAAAGGAAAAAAAAAAGGCAGGCAATTGAGATATTTAGTGTGTAAACACTGAATTTGTCGATCAACTTCTCCTTCACTGAACAACAAAACCCTATTTTGCTTTTCAAACAGAGCAACAGAGATCGTGATTCACAGATGTTTTACACAGATCCCAATAGCAACATGCCTTAGGACTGAAAAATGGAGCAGTCTGCAGCCTCCAGCCTTGCCCACCTGTGCTATGAACAGCAGACACAAAGGTAAACCTATTCCTCAGGTATCACAACACAGTTCCTCCACCTGGACATCAAGCTGTAGTTTGGTCTTGGTCTTTCAGTTAGGTTAGGACAGAGACCAGTTAAGTCTTAAACATGCATTAAGTCCAACTAAAATCATAGATAAAATCAGAAAATGGAATTTGAAATCAGCAAAACTCAACAAAGCTGAATAACTACTCAGCTAAATCCAATTCTCTTGGTATTTGTAGAGTGATGCTTGTCAAGAAGCTGTTTTGGGAACTACTTTGGGTAACACAAAACATGTTTCATGTGTCAGTGTTTTGATATGGTTTGAGAAGTTCCTGTCACTTTTGTTACATATTCTCAGTGAAATTGCTGTCATGACTGATGACCTTAGTAGCAAAGAATGAAGTAATAGGACCTGTATCACTAAGAATCCATTGCTCCAACAAAACTAATGCCATAATGTTTAGCAATAACTGTTGAAGTAGTACAAATAGTTACAACTGAACTGTACATGCCAAATAACTGAACAAGTGTGTCATATACCCTAAAGTGCAACACTGTCAGGCAAAGCTAACTGCAGAGATTCTAGTATGAGCAGAAAATGCTCAAATTAAAAACCATGTTGCTGGATCCCAAGTTGCATCATAACAATAATGTAAAAATGGAAAATCAGGTCTGTATTTCCTTTATGGGGTCTCAAAGCTGATTTTGGGGCTTTGTTTGGTCCTACTGCCTTGTAAACTGCAGAATTGTCAGATTTTACTTTATTTTAATCTTCAAAATATTTGGCAGTCTAGACCACTATTACTGCTGGCAAAGAGTACAGATCAGCCCATGCACTGTGCAAGAGAGGCAGGCTCTGGGTCTCTGACTTCTGAAGATGCCAAGGTCATCCCGGACTGAAGTGCCTCTAAGGCTCATATCATGCAGGTGGCTCCAGCATGCAATCCACAATGTTGAATGAGCAACTGGTGTTTCCTACCCTGCACCTCAAACTGGTTTCAAAACAGCAGACAGAAGCATCTATTCACTCAGTAGACAAACAACTCCAGGAGTGTAGGTGTTATATTCTTTTTTTTTGTTTTGTTTCTAAGGGAATGGAGAAGGGAAACACCGTTTTCTGTTAAAATACTTTGGAAAGAGGAGATAGAAAGTGATAATGCCTGCCCCCTTTTTGTAATGCAATAGCCGTATTGTCAAAGCAGTGATAGAGGAAGACGGACACATGGGTCCCATTTCCCCTTCTGCCTCAGGCTGCTCAGAACCATGTTTACCGCCCTTTAGGGAAATGGTTGTAGTCAGTGGGAGAATTCGGGATAAACTGAGGCAGTCAGAGAAGACGAAAGAGAGCATGGCTCCAGGGCTCAGGGCATCGTTTTAGTTTTACTCTGCTCCCAGGGTGGTTTCTGTTTATTTAAAGACTCTTTCACGTAAGCATACAGAGTCCTGGGACTGGATGACACAGTGATGATAGTTTCACCCCTTTCTGCTGACCCACATGACATGGACTGTGCCTTGCAAAAAAATATATGCACACACATTTTTTTGTATGAATTGAAATTGAAGAGACTGGGACTATTTAACTGTTAAAAATGAGTAAGAAGGAATATAATAGCACAAATTGAGGTAATGAATTGTGCTGAGAAGGTAAAACAAGTCCCTCTGTTTATCCATTCAAGAAAACAGACAAATTTAATGAAGCAGAAAGGATGAAAAAAAGTGTAATCAAAGCATATTTTTTAAAATAAAAGCTGTAATTAACCTGTTGAACTCAATTGCTACTAGGTATAACTTAGGCCAAGAAATTAGTAGGATCCAAAAAGGATTAGACATCTATATGCATAATGAAAATATTCATAAGCTACAATAGGTAGAATATTATCTCAAACCTTAATATAAAATAGCTTACCTCTTAATACCAAGTGAATCCTGCATACTTCTGTCTAGTCAAGGACCTTGTGAAGCACCTCTCTTTTTATTCAGAATCGTTGCTCATCTTCCTTACTGACCAAAAAAAAAAGAAAAAGATAGCTAAAATATAATACATACCTCTGCAATATTTCTGTTCCAGGAAGAAGCTGTTTTATTGCTGACATGGAGGAGTGATTTTACAAAGTTATATGACACTTGTATATGTCTTAATTTAGCATTTTTACACTGTAATTAAAATTCAGCCCTGGTAAAAAAAGAGAGGGAGAAGCACCATCTGACCATCCAGCTTGGAATGAAATGTTGGAGCCATTTCTGTAAGAGGCAATCCACAACAGTGAGGGTTTGATTTTCCACTATTGGTGTACTCTTATGTGCAATGGGAGTGAGTTGCCAACAAAGGTCTTTGCAGAATAGCAGTATAACAATAATGCAGTTAGAGAAATGGACAGCTATCAAATTCTCCGTGTGTCATTTCATGAAGGCTGAGAATAAACCTTTCCCCTCCGCTGTATTATTAGGTGCACAATGATGCTTGGAAAATCAGAGAGCACTTCAGGTCTGGGCTCTTCTTCCTCTCCCTGGACTCAGTTATTTAGAAATAAATAAGGACAGGCAGATCATAAAATGGCTGTCAAGGTTTTATAATTGGTTTTAGTGTCTGGGGGGCCAGACACTTAAAGGGAACACTAACTTACACATTAAATTAAGTCAATAGATATTTACTGTCTGTAGTAAATGTTGAATCAGAATTTAATTTTGATTTCTATAGCCTTTTCCTCTCTGACCTCTTTTTTGCTGGTCTCTTTGGCCATCTATATCTTCCCATTCCTGAGGAAGACTGCCCTTCTTGCCCTCTAATGTGACCCTAGGAGTGAGAAGACCCACTGGCTTTCTGTTTGGTGCTGAATATATTGTTTTACTGCTATGAAAACATGGAAGGGTCTTGCTTTGCTACCAGACTCACTATCTCACATTGTCAAATTCAGAGAAACAATCCCACCATCTTTATATCCACCACAAAGAACTGAGCATTGATTGGGCTCCTGAGTGTCCTTGTGCACTTAGGTGTCATTGAAGTTTTTGCAGTCTAAAGATATTCAGAGCCTTTAGTGATCAGGAATAAAGAAAGCATTTTGTGGTTAAAGCTTTTTCTACAAATACAAAATTACCAGCTAAATTAATTTGTGAGTGATATTTAATAATTCCATAGTCCCCTTGCTCTTGGTTTACAATTTGTCACATTACTTTATAACTGTTTGCAAAAGCAACAAAAGGTATTGTAACAAGGATTCATTTGGGCAAATTAAACCTGCAGCAGGATTTCAAACGCAGACATTTGTCCTCTGGGATTAGACATCAGCAGCTTGTGGAATTATTTCTGACGTTTCATCCATCATACACTCAGAATAACTAAACAAGCTGGTGCAGCTCTCTCCCTGCTCAAAGAACAACTTTCACAGAACCTTCCCAACCTATTAGTGTCAGGAAATTGTACTTGGAAAATTCAGAGAAAAAAAAAATCTTCCTCAAGTGAAAGGCAGAGATATTATCACACATCAATAATGTGCATTGGGAGGTCTACTCAAAAACAGATCTTCAGCTGGTGTAAAGTGAAATGACATAACAGGTGTAAGTATATTGATTTTGTTCAGAATTTTCACCATAGGAATGACTAGATCTGGACTTGCTCTTCTAAAAATAACACAAAACTGGTATTAGGCACCATGTGAGAAGGACTTCTTGTCCTCTTCTTTGCTTGAAAAAGTAAATTTTAAAGCATATAAAATGCTCAGCATAACCTCTCGCAATCTGCGATTTTCAGCCTTCTCTTGAATCTCCTGGCTCATGCTTTGGTGTCCAAAGTTTTAATTTCAACCATCTCATTTGAGGCCAAACATAGTAAAACTAGATTAACTGTATTATGTAAATACCACAGCGTGAGTGAACAAAAACTGTGGGCTACCTTATTATTAAGGGATAATAGCCTTTTCATCTATACTAAAAAAAAAAAGAAAGACAAAAAGAAAGACAAAAAGAAGTTTTTGAGTAGACCTTATATTTGTTTCCCATTCTTGAGAGACCTCCAAGGATATTTTGCAATTACAGGAGGTTTCTTGGTGTAACACAGTCTCACACTGAATTCTACAATGAAACACCTAAATTAATAGAAAAGGTAAAACCATCAAAAGGGAGCTTTTAGAAACATAAGTTTAGAAACATAAGTGCATAATCAGATAAATGAAGTTTTGAAAAGGATTGCAGAGGAGTAACAGGAGATACTGCTGGCCTGCTTCTTACTTCATTGTTGTTTTCCTTCAGTAAAAGTTCTATCAGCTGGGGAGAGTTACTCGCTTTGAAGCTGGGTCTAGTTTCTCTGAAATCATATTCTTTAGTCCCAGAACTGCACTCCACAATGCCAGCACAAACATACATCAGCTGCTGCACAGTACTTTAAAGAGTTACCAAGGACCTATCAAGTATTTTGGATCTCTGTCCATTATTTTCATGGAACAAATTTGAAGTTAGGGGAATAAAAATCAGAGAGTATATAACCATTTTGGAAGTCTGTGCGTCTCACCTAAGGAATGAAACTCACCTACTGCAAATGAGAGATGAGACTATAGGTAAGAAGTGCTAACAGGAAGAATGATCCCTTTCCCAAAAATAAAGCCTTTAAAAAGTACTTGGATCTTCACACTGGTAATACAGTGAGTGCTGTGCACTGAGCTGGTATCAGCCTTACTTCTGTCAGGGGCAGGTGCAGTCCTGGCTGCTACTGTCCCTGGGTAGCACAGTGTGTGAGCTGGTTTCACCTTCGGTAGAGTCCCCTTAGAGTTGGTAGGGTTGTGCTGTGGATGAGTTGGGTAGAAAGAAGTGAATGAAGAAACTAAGTCTGAAATTCTTGCATTAATTCCAAAATTAATTTTGTGGTTATTGTTGTTACTGAGCCTAGATTTGTGCTGTTTTCTAGTGTGCATATATGTATCTGAGCAAAATGCAAGCTATTGTAGATACACATCAATTTCTTCTACAAACAAGTGTACGTGTTCCCTGTGGCCTGAAGTACTTGATGAATAAAACTGTTATTGAACTTCGTTCAATAAAAAATAGTGGAGCCATGAATCGCTTTTGCTTCGAAGGTGTCTGTGTGGCTGAGGTTTGTTAAATAATGCTTGTGATGTCCCTCACTTGACACCAGCAAAGTCAAAAGCCATCTCAAGAAAAAGACAGCAAAGTCTCAAGCAGTCCCATGCAAATGTATGAGGAAAGATAGGCTTTCCTGTTTACTCACAAGTTGTCTTTTGGCTTGTATGGCATTAGTTAATGCCAATGGAAATGTTACACTGAATAAGCTGAGGAAAAAAGGGAAAAAAAAGTACAGATATGATTTACCATGGTGAGGAAGTCAGAAAGTTTCAGGCCATAACTTCCTGATGCTTTACAGTTTTCTAAATTTTTAGCTACCTAAACCCCATTTCCTAGGTGAACATAAAAAAGAAATTGACTGAAATGAGTGAGGAAGAGCTTCTCATAGAAGAGGAAGAGCTTCAGTTAGATAAGTCAGGTTGCTGTGCATGTAGGACTTGGAAATTTTGATAGGACACTTTTGACCGTTTCCCACAGTTGTCACCCAAAGCAGAACTGTGGGACTGCAGAGAAAGAACCTTTCCCCTCTACTTCCTTTCCTTCATCCCAAAGCAGTGAGATGTACTTCTAGGTGAGAATGTTGTCTGAATCTCCGTACTTGTATCCCGCTGGCAGAGATGGCCAATGAAAGATCACTCAAACTCTGCCATTGATTTACAGCCTGGCTCTTTATCTGTCCTCCTTCATTAACCTACGTGTAAGTGCATGCAACTGATTAGATGTCTCCCATACCAGATTTTCAAAAAATTGTGCTGTAGTAGGAATGAATCCTTGCCTACCAGATCAATTTCTTAATTTAGCTGTGGGTGTAAGGGGTATGAGCAGGTCCATGAGCAGTCCTGGGAGCCAAGCTGACAATTAACTTTCTTTCTGACTTTTCCATCTTGTCCTGGACCTGTTTAATTTCTCTGAGAGCATATTTTTTTTGAACTGGGACAGAAAATAAGAGAAAAATGAGGCTGGGTGGAATGGCTTGGGAATCCAGCCAGGCTTTGCATAAAATGGTAGTTCAGACATTCACCCAAAACATTAGAGAATCAGTCCTAATCCATGAGTCAGTTTTAAAACAGCATCAATATAGGAGACAGCACTGAGCATTTTTGAAGACACAGGGTTGGATATCAGCTTCAGAGAGACACGTACAGATCTGAGTTGCAGCAGAGCAGAGACAGGCATCAACTCAGGGCTAAGGATTTCCCAAGACACTTTAAAATTAGGTTACTTTATTTATTTTTTATCCCTCTAGACTTTTTTGAAAATCTAGTTCTGCTTGTAAAACATTCACAAGCAAAGAATTGTGGAAGATATATGTAACTGAGTACTTTGTAGCAGACAGCTTTTTTAATGAATGATCTATTTTTAATTTTTTTCTGTCTAGAAAGAGTGAAATTATTTTTCAACCTTGATATTGAGAGTGGGGTGTGTAATTTATGTGTGACCCCTACGTGGAGGCAACAACTTTTTTGATTTGCACAAGCAGACACAAATTGTTTGGGATAAACAGCTTTTGAACAACAGACTAGATGAAACTTGGTCACTTTGATTTCCAAAGTTGTTCTGAAGATGCTGAGAGAATACGGCAACAGAGGTTGTCATTAGTAGTCCACTCTCCTGTACTGATCACATAGTTAGGATGTCAGCCAGACTTAATATCCCTTTCTTGCACAAGGGTGGAAGCCCAAAGAGGACCTGTGCTTCATGGTGACCCTTGTTCCCTCCATCTCCTACATAAAGCAAAATACAGCATTAAAGTTAGGCCATCTCTTGCCTTATATTCCTCAAACTGTGCTCTGTTCCTAAGCTGCCTACAACTGCAAACTTTGAAAAGAGCTAAAAACTCAAAATGATAAGGAGAGAAGGCAAGACATCTGCAATACCTTGCAATAGTCCTGCCCACCATGCGAAATCTTTTTCAAATGAAGAGGAGTTGGTTGGGTACACAACCTGAAATGAAAACACCAACTCTGCTGTATCGTTCTTTGTTTCCTGACCTTTTATATCCATAGAGGGAAATAAATACTTCTAGATGAGAGGGACTAAATTTTAGACAATTACGGTTTGGTGAGTTGAGTCCCACATATTTTTTATAGCTAGATATTTCAATGAGCGATATAAAACAAAGTCCCTGTCAAATAAAGATTAATTTTATAATGTTTTATGGTAGTACCTACACATATACCAAAAGACATGAAAAAGTTTCAAAAGGTTGTGATATCACTTCATGTGTGACAGTAGCTGAGAGAGACAGAACAAGACCTAGGCTGCAGACAGCAGCTTTATCCTGTATTCCTGAATAGCCCTAAAAATCTTCTGCCAAACAACTGGACATATTAAGAATACTAATGAGAGATACTAGGCTGGGCTCAATATACAAAGATTTGGCTCAGGAGAGATACTATACTCAGTAGGATTCTTTATAGCTTCTTTTAGGTTTCTGGCTTGTGGTCAAAGGTTAATCAATTGTGTTTTGCCACATGTACGTGCATTATGGAGGGAAAATCTGATGTCAACTATTTCTACACATCAAGTTACACAACAGTAGAAGGGTCAATTATGGCAAACCAGGCAAAATTTTGGCCCTATTGATGACAAGTGCAAACTCACTTTCATGCAAGTTGGGGATGATTTCCAAGTAAAATTTGTAAATTTCTTCATTGGACATTATGTTCTTTGTCTTAAGCATCTCAAGTCATAAATGCCTGTGGCAGTTTGAGCCACATTAGAAATCCAAAATCCAATTTCCAGGCTACCCCCACCCCTTCCCACAATTTATCCCAACACTGAAGAGAGAACTTTCAGGCCAGAGGCTTCTATAGGGGAAGTATTTACATTTATTTACACAAATAAATATACTGTACAAACTAGAAGCAGATATATATATATATATATATATATATGTTATTACACTTCTGTCAGTCCTTTCAAAGCTCCTCCCTCAATTAGTCCAGGAAAAGCCTTTCAAGGCTGATATGTAACGCAGTCTCTTTCTTGTGGGAGTGTTCGAGGCCCGAATGCTCCTCCCTCACCAAGCTCCAGGTGTTTGCTGCAGTATTTTTTTTCCCTCATGAAGTCCAAGAAGATAGCTTTTAGTCTGTCCTCTCATACCTCGGTTAGTAGGCTGCTGTAGTGTAGTCCAGCTTATCAAGCATCTGCGTCCTGGAATGTTGATTCCTCCTTTGGGTTTTCGGCTGTCCTCCGCTCAGATCACGGCAAAGACATCCTCCGGGCCCCTCTCTCCGGGGTCCGTCTCCAGTTTCGCCTGGGATTCCTCTCCCGAGCACTGAGCCTCCTCCTCCGGCCCGTCTCTTGGCTCAGCTTCAATGCTGAGCCTCCCTCCTCCACTTTACAGCGGAGGGAAAGGAAAAGCCCTCTCCACAGTTTAACTGTAGAGAGGAGGGGGGAGAGGGCTTGGCTGCAAAGCCTGCTTCTCTCCTCTTACCTCAAGTGCTGTGAGTCTCTTCCCTCACTGCACACACTCCAAATGCTGCCTCTAACTCTGGCCTAGGCAGAGTTGGGGGCCACAGGGCTCCCCTTCCCCCCCCCGGGGTGGAGGGGAAAGAAGGAGCTCAGCCACCCCCTGGCCTTTCACACCTACACACAGCAGACACCAACAGCAGAACTGAATGCCAACAGCTTCCAGTGGCTGTGTATATATGATTTTTCAGCAGAAGCGAACAACATGAGTGGTGATTGGCTCTCCAGGGAACACTGCCCTGGCACCCAATCACCTCTGAGCCCCCCGGCTTCCAGGGGGGGCCAATCTCAAACTATGACAATGCCTCAAATCAATATGGCCCCAAAAGGCATATGAAAAGGTAAGTGTTCAACCATTGTTGCTAAAACTATGGTTTTCCTACAAGAAATGTTAGGCCTGACTAGAAAGTCTATTGTGTGATGCAAACACAAAGACCAATTGATCACTCCAACAGCCAGCACCATACAAGGAATTTAGAGTAAAATGCTTGTCCCTAACCTGACCTGAGGTTCACCTGGTAGTTTGCAGTCACTATACACATCTGTTGACATCAACAAGGCTGACAGAGAAATATGTGTCAAGGTGACCTTAACTGCTGCTTTGATTAATTGACTTTGTAACATGTCTCTTTGAAGGGGGAAAAAAAAGGGAACATATCATTAACCTCTTTTGGAAGAACTGTACCTCAATCAAGTATAATTATTTTTCTACATTAAACCATTACAACCTCCTCCTATGCTAACAAATATTATCTTAGCTCAAATTTGATATCAGCAAAAAGATACTTAATGTATTTACCTAAAACAAGTTGTGCTAGGGCTTGTTTGTGTGTGCACTGCATTCTGGAAATGTGCCTTCTCCACTGGAATAACCTACAACAAAGGCCATACATTACAAAGTATCGAGTTCCTGAGTATCCCGGCTTTGTAAGACAATAAATTACCACTAGTAAGTCACTGAATATTTACAAAGAGTTCTGAGCAATTCACAAATACTCAACTATTTTTTTCTAAATTCAGTTTTTAAAATACTGAACAGACAAACAAAACCACAACAACAAAATTTTAAGATGTATAAACTCAAGCTATGTGAATTGTCCAACTATATTTATATACATCCTAAGAACTGAATGGTCTTGCTTTATTCTTATCTGTGTATCATTTTACCCAATCAGAACTTTAATGTTCCTTTCTTATTCTAAGACCACGCTATTCACACTGGTTTCCAAGTATGATAGATTCCAGCCCAATCTGATACTGTAGTGACTATTCGTTTCCCAACGGTGATCACTCCCTCATCTTATGGCTGCAAAGAGAAACACAGAGAAGGATCACAAGAATCTCTCTAATAATAATGTATGTTTTACATGTACCCATATTCTAGCACTGAAGGTAAAATATTGTGCTCTGCTTCCTTATTTTGTTGTTTTGTTGGCAAATTTTAGAAATTAATTGGTGATTTCTTGAGCTTTTTTTTTCTTGCAAAGATAATTTGCACAGATCACCCCATGCCAAATAGCAGGTACATCAAATAAACAGTGATATTTGTAGACAACATGTTGGCAAAGGATTGAAAATGCTATTCTTCAAAAATCCTGAGTACTTTCCTTATCACACACAATTTGGACTGTACTAATGCAATTGCTGATGCGTGTGTTTTTTATATAGGCTCTTAGGACATTTTAACTTGCTTAGAATATAGCTCTGCCAGAAGCTTCTATCTACTGCTTTTCCACTATTCTTCAAAAGATTTTGGTGTTAGCCCTGGATGCAAAGCATGAGTTTCATTAAAAATCTGCAGATGTTTTCCATAGGCTGTATAGAGTGGGATTTATGTTTTATAAATGAATATACATTGGCTCTTACTTGAATATACATATGTACACTTCAAATGTACATGAGCAATGACCAGATCCTTTCTCAAAAACCCCAAAAAATAACACCCAAGCACATACTTTCTATAACACTGAGAAATAAGACTTTGGCATTAGGGTTATTCCAGATCTGGCAGCTGTCATTTGTGGTGTAAATTAAGAGATAAGGGGGAATCTATAATATAAACACAGAGAAAACTCTCAGTTTTCATTCCAGTGTAATGATCCCACATGCTAAAAACAGGGATGCATCCTCTCTCAACCTGCAAACCAACTAGCTAAAAAATTGGCAGCTGCCTGCAGAAAAGGCCCACCTTGCACTTAGTCCCAGGCAGTCAATGTTTTCAACACAGCCACGGTGATTAAAAGTCTGGGAAGGCTCACCTTTTGTGCATTGACCTAGACAAACACAACATAACACCTCTACTGCAACTCAAGTCAATTACTGCTTTAGCTTTCCCTACAAGCAGAATTGCAGAATTGATCAGGTTGAAAGCAACCACAGTGGGTCATCTGGTCCAATCTCCCTGTTCAAGGCAGGGTCATCCTAGAGCACAAGGCACAGGATTGCATCCAGACGGTTCTCTAATATCTCCAGTGAGGGAGATTCCACAACCTCTTTGGGCTATCTGCCCCAGTGCATGGTTACTTTCCCAGTAAAAACTTATTCCTCATGTTTAGACGGAATTTCCGGTGCATCATTTGCAGATGTCTGTTGCCTCTTGTTCTATTGGTTGGCTTCAGTGAGAAGAGCCTGCTCCATTCTCTTGGCACCCCCCCTTTTAGATATTTATACCCATTAATGAAGTGTCCTCTCAGTCACCTCCTCTAGAGGCTGGACAGACCCAGATTCCTCAGCTTTTTGTCATAAGAGAGATTCTCCAGACCCTTTACCAACTTAAAAGTTCTCCACTGGACCTGCTCCAGGAGCTCCATGTCTCTCTTGTACTGTAGAGCCCAGAAATGCACACAGTATTCCAAATGTGGCCTCACAAGGGCTCAGCGAAGGGGCAGGATCTTCTCCCTTGACCTGATGACAATGCTCTTTCTAGTACATCCCAGGATTCTGTTGGCCTTCTTGGTCATAAATGCACACAGTTGGCTGATGGACAGCTTGTTGTCCACCATACCCCCCAGGTCCTTCTCCTCAGTGCTGTTTTCCAGCGGGTCAGCCTCCAGCCTTTATTGGTGCATGAGGTTGTTCCTCCCCAAGTGCAGGACCTTCCATTTACCCTTATTAAATTTCAGAAGGTTCTTCTCTGCCCATCTCTCCAAGGTCCCTCTGAAAGGCCACAGAACACTCTGGGGTATTGGCCACTCCTCACAGCTTTGTGTCTTCAACGAACTTGCTGAGGAGGCATCTGCCCCTTTATCCAAGTCACTGATGAACAAGTCAAACAACACTGGGCCCAGTACAGAACACTAGGGGACACCACCAGACTCTCCAACTAGACTCTGTATTTTTGATCACAGCTCTCTGGAATCTGCTACTCAGCTAGTTTTCCAACCAACCCATCCAACTCACACTTCTTGAGTTTGGCTATGAGGATTTCATGAGGGACAATATTAAAAGCCTTGCTGAAGTCAAGGTAGACAATATCCACTGCTGTCACTTCATCCATCCAGGTTGTTGTTTCATCATAGAAGGGAATCAGGTTGGTCAAACATGATTTACCTTTAGCGAACCCATGCTGACTGATCCTGATCACCTTCTTGTCCTTCATGTGGGTGGAGATGGCCTCCAGAATAAGATGCTTCATCATCTTTCCAGAGATTGAGGTGAGGTTAACTGGCCTGTAGTTCTCTGGGTCCTCTTTCTTGCCCTTTCTGAAGACTGGAGTGACATTTGTTTTCTTCCAGTCCTCAGGCATCTGTCCTGATCCCCATGACCTCTCAAAGGTGATCATGAGTAGCCTAACTATGATGTCCACTAGCCCTCTCAGCACTCATGGATGCATCTCGTCAGGGTCCATGGACTTGCAGATGTCAAGTTTGTTTAGGTATTCTCTGACCCAATCCTCCTTCACCAAGGGAAACTCTTCCTTCTGACATTCACATATTCTGGTCTCCTTGGTCAGAGATACCTGAAGGCTTGTCTTATTGGTGAAGACTGATGCAAAGAAGGCATTCAATAACTCTGCCTTCTCTGTATTCTCTGTTACCAGGGTCCCCCTTCCATTTATTAATGGGTCAACATTATTCTTTTTTTCCTTTTGTCATTTATGTATTTAAAAAGCCTTTTCTGTTATTCTTGACATCGATGGACAGATTTAAGTCTAAATGGGCCAGGTTTAATTCTAGCTCTCATTTCTGCTTATCCTGACCACCTCTCTATGTTCACTCTAAATGGCCTGACTTTGCTTCCATCTCCTGTGAACTTCTTGCTTTTACTTGAGCAATAACAGGAGTTCTTTATTATCCATAGAAGATTCTTGTTCCCTTGACCTGCTTTCTTTCTCAATGGGATACATTGTTCTTGAGCCTGAAGGAACTGAGCCTTGGGCATCCACCAACTCCCCTGGACTCCTCTTCCCCCCACAGGGAAATAGGGGTCCCTGAACACATTATCTCACTGTACACTCACAAAAATAACTCCTCTACATGCGCCTGTGTCATGGCATATTGCTGAGTTTTGCCTTTCAGAAACCTCAGGATAAGGCTTCCCCATCACCCCAGCAAACTGTCATTTTGTGTTTTCTGAAAAACAGGAAAAGGAACGAAATGAATTTCAAAACCCCTTTTGATACAAGAAGACAAAAAATTGTCTTTCTGTGTCCTGAAGGTGTAAAATATCACAGCTAGAGAGTTTCTTTCCAGTAAGTTATTTTCAGTAAATTTGGTCTGCTAGTTGCACATGTACATATATAGATATATTGGATCTGTCTTTATATATGCTTTCTCATCCTGAAAAGCATTCTGGCTACTTAACAGGCATGTGGGATTCTGCATAAATTAAGCTGATTCTATATGGTTCAAACTATAAAATATAAAATAACATCTTATTTTCAATAAACATATACAAAAACTATGTGGGACATGAAAAATCAGACTGGAATTTCTTGTTATCATTTGTGAATAATTTCTTTTTCCATTCCACAGTCCCATTTATTTCAACTGGGCTGAGTAAGAGGTGTCACATGCAACCATCATCTGGCCTTTAACATCGCTTCAACTCTCCAGTCTTGCAATCTGAACTGTTGTAGCGAGTTAACTCTGGCCGGATACCAGGTACCCTCTAAAGCTGCTCTCTCACTCTCCCTCTGCAACTGGGCAGAGGAGAGAGAAGAAAAAATAACACCTAAGGATTCATGAGTTGAGACAACAGCTGGGAGAGGTCACTTACTAATTACCTTCATGGGCAAAACAGGCTCAAAGTGGGGATAGTACTTAAATTTATTACTAACAGGATAAGAGTTAAAGAGTGAGGAAAAACCCAATCTTAAAAACACCTTCTCCCCACCTCTCCTTCCTTCCATGTTCTCCCTCCTCCCCTCCAGTGGCACAGGGAATGGGGGTTACGGTCAGTTGTTGTTTCTGCCACTGCTCAAGGAGAGGAGTCCTTCCCCTGCTCCTGTGGAGTCCCTCCCACAGGAGACAGTCCTTGATGGACCTCTCTGGCATGAGTCTATGCCTCGGGCAGCAGTTCTTCCCAAACTGCTGTCCCATGGGTCACTCCTCCATGGGTTGCAGTCCTTCACCAATGAGCTGTACCGGCGTGGGTCCCCCACAGGGGCCACAAGTCCTAACCAGGAAAAATCTGGTCCAGCGTGGGCTTCCCTCTCCACAGGCTGCAGGTATCTGGCAGGACCCTGTTCCATCTTGGGCCTCCCATGGGGTCACAGCCTCCTTCATGCATCCACCTGCTCCAGCATGGGCTCCTCCATGGGCTGCAGGCGGGTCTCTGCACCCTGATGGTCCTCCATGGGCTGCAGGGGCACAGTTGCTCCACCATGGTCTGCACCATGGGCTGCAGGGGCCTCAGCTCTGGCACCTGGAGCATCTCCTGCTCCTCCTTCTGCACTGACCTTGGTGTCTACATTGTTCCCATGCTCTCACTCGGTTCTTCCCTGGCTGGAATTCTTCCTGCGCCACAACCTTCTGTTAAATATGTTACCACAGAGGCGTTACTATTACTCCTGACTGGTTCAGCCTTGGCCAGCGGCAGGAAGTCCATCCTGGAGCTGGATGACATTGGCTCCATGGGACAGGGGAAGCTTCTAGCAGCTTCTAAGAGAAGCCAGCCCTGTAGCTTCCCCCCCTCCCACAGAAACCCACTACAACCATGCAAAGACAGTCACATACTTAACAGTGGGCTGGTTTTTTGGCTTGGGAAGACATTTCATGGATGAAAGACATAATAGTTAACTCAACTACCCAAACAAGAGCATGACAAAGCTCCACTGCAACATTTAATCTGGTCTTTGAGGTATTATTAATTTTTCCTTCGAAGACGTGGGGTTTTTTGTCCTCCAAAAAAGTGTAGTATTCTTTAAGTATTATCACAGCTTTAAGAAAATAGACAACCATTACACATATGTTAGAGAATGGCAGTATTTAGTATATCTGAAATGGACTAGAGCAGTAAAATGGCAATAGCTAGAAAAAAAAGATGATCCTTTCAGGACACCCATGCTTGTTTTCCTTTGTCTTTGCTGTCTTACATTGGAGTTTCCAAATTTGCTTGTAAGTAACATGGGCATGAAAGCTTAATTAGCGACCCAAAACATTTAACAGACCATTAGACAGGGTCACTATTTCTGTGATAGTAGAACAAAGGTACTTACATATTTTAGAGAGCTTTACAGTGCCAGTCTGCTTTCACTGCTATCTATTTTAATATTACATATCAGAAATATGAGTACTCTCTACAGGGTACTTTTCATATACTTTTACTGGACTCTGCCTGTCTCTGTCTCTGCAGCATTTCAGCATGTTCTCTTTTTACAGATATATCAGACATCTCACACCTTTAACATGTGGCATGCAGATAGATTGATGCACGTACATGAACCCTGCATCAGTGTGCAGTCAGGTGTGCATTTCAAGTAAAAAGACACAGGGTTGACATGAATAAAAGTGTCCTCTCATATTGTACATGACTTTACCTTTAATAACTTTATCTGATTGTTAATTTTCACAGCATGAACACCATTGTAAACTTTGGTAATTATCAGCTGTTAAGTACACTATCATGAAGTCCCTACACACCCATAGTTTCAGTTTTTAAATATATCTTCCCTGAATGCAGGGAAAGATGGTGGAGGACCCAGAAGAAAAACTGCTTTGGGGCTTCTGAGTATCTTAGCTCATAAATCAACACAGGACTGCTATGTGCCAACAGCTGGTTGTCTGGGTTAGAGCAGGACTGGAAGTTCTCAGAGTGAATCCATGCACAATTGAATTCTTTCTGCATCTCCTTGACTTATAAAAAGTCACATGGCTGGCCAAAAATGTGCAAAGGTTGAATAAAATTTCATGTCAGGTGGTACGAATTCAGTCCATCGCCAGATTTTGGATGGTCATTTTGATAACTACCGGGAGTTGCAGAATGCTTTGAAGGGCATCCCAACAGGATTTCTCCTTGCTGGATATACAAGGAGCTGCAGAGACTAAATCAAAACAGGTACAGCCTTCCTTGCCTGTTACCACTTCTGCTTGCCTCCCACTCAGCAACAGTTTCATCCATGCATGTGTTCAGCACAGTCTTCCCTAGTTGTGGACTCAGAATGACCTGAATACAGCTATCAAAATCTCAGTCAAGGCATGGTTCTAATTAGATTTCTCTGTCATAGAGGAAGGAAACATTCTTGGAAAGTTGCTCCATGCTGTGTTTTAACTACCAACAGCTAATTGTTTTGGATGAAATTTCTCTTATCGTTAAAAAAAAATGTATGTATTTCTAGTTAACTTCATGCTTTCAGTTAAAAAATATCTCTTGGAGCAAACGTGAAGATCACAAAGATTAGCCCAAAATGTAAAGGCATGAAAGTAAAGGTTAGAAAAGTTTGAATACTTAAATATAGGAGATTAAACTGGTACTCCTTTTTAGCCATGGTTATTTTCTGTACTGATCTATCTATCTGAATGAAACAGAGGGATGCAGACACATTCTCAATCTTAAGTTGTTTTTGCAGTCAGTGAAGAGGATGACTTCAACAAGATAGTTATTTGCATGATAATATTAATAGTGCCAGACAAATGGATGCTACCAAGTACAAAATGCATGTGAAACAAATAGGGGTCAGGATCAGGAACACTGTAATGTGAATATTCAATTAATAGTAACAGAAAAGATGTGGGGCATGGTACATAAATGGAGGCTGCCTGGGGCCCAAAGTTCTCAATAGCAAAGCCAACAAGATTTTAAAAACACCTCACATGACTTTATTTTTCAGCTCATTAGAAAATCCATGTTGAAAATATGTTTATCTGTTCTAAGAACACAACCAAATGTATTCCATAATGCATGTATTAAGAGGATATATAACTTGCACAGCATTTACAGCTAGGAAAATGTGAGTACATACAGTAAGTGCTGTGGAAAGAGAGGGAAGAAGAAGGAAAAATGGTAAGGAGAGATGTTTGAGAGAAAAAAACTTGCTAACCAGAGGTTTTTACATGGACCACAGCACCTCATGTCCCACTTGCTGGTTTCTCAAGCAAATCGGTTGCCAAGACAATTTTTTTCTTGGACTGTAAAATTCATAAGATGTGCTTGGCTTGCATCAAGAACATGGCAGTTTGTTCCCCACGCAGACAGCTCTATCTAGCTAGGATGGATATAAACAGAAAGACTGCTTCCCCGATTGTTTATACAAAGGCAGAGATAGCTGCATTCTGGAAGGCTAGTAGGAACTGGTAATTGGTTTTCTTTTGGGTCTTACTGTGTTTTTGACTTTCAGAGCTGTCAGACTCCACCAGAAACCATCTAGACCTTCATCCACAGGAAGGTAATTCACAAGATTACTACTCTGATTTAAACAGTGATCTCTCCCCCCCCCGAGAGTATTGCTACTCTATTTAATGATAATGATAATAGTAATAATGATAATAATAATAACTATTATTATTGTAATAATAATAGTAACAATAACAGTAATAACAACAACAACAATAATAAAACATTTCTATAAAACACAATCTTTACTTGGACAAAGAACTTTTCTTCCTTCCTGCCCACTGGTTTTTGAGATTAGTTGTATGAGCAAGCAGTACTCCACAGCTACCAGCACCAACCTCATCAAACGCAAATGTTTGCACTGTGAGAAGAATATTCTTACGTGTCCTGGAAATGCATTACACATATGAGTTCCAGCCAACAGTAGCTTTTTCAAATCAATGTGCCTATTTTTATGACTCAAGGGGAACTTATTCATAACTGTTTTCAGATTCAGATTAACTGGCTTTTACACTATGCGACTCCTTCTTTCCCCTTTTCTCCCCACTTTTAGACCAAGGAGTCAAAATACTGAAACAGGATTAGCAAGGGGAATAAGAGGAAAACAATTTTCCTAGTGCTTCACATGCCATAATCCTCATCCTCTCACTTGTTCATAAAATGCAGCCAAAATAGGAAATATATGAAATAAATTCCTAGCAGTTTACAGCAAAGCTACAGTGAAAGGAGAGAGAATAAAGCATAATGCAGCCAGTGGAAAAAGAAGCAGCATTTTGTACAGGGAGAATACTGAGAATCAGCAGTCACCCAGGGCTGCAAACTGAACTTTGCAGGTAGTCTTACTCTATTTTAAAAACATTTTAACTGCCTGTGGGATTGGGTCTCAGTTTAGGCTCTGGGATTAGCATTCCACTTGTGCCAAGTACCACGGAATTTTAACGAATACAAGCAGACAGCATTTCTGCTGTCTACCAGATATTCATTTATTTGTTGATTTAGAGGGACATTTCACATCTGAGTTCAGTGTTGCATCTGTACCAGCACCATACTGAGGGTATGGTTAACAAATCTGATGCTGAGAAAGGTGGTGTCTGTGAGTCATATACAGTCCTAGATACACACATAAATGAATGTATTCCTAGCTTAGATAATGAAATATTAAAATATTACAATGAACACAAAGAGGTGGCATCAAAGAGTCCAGTCCCCTTTGCTGTTGTGGGGGTTTTCTGCATTTAAAATAAAGGAAAAATGTAAGATATTATTGCAGTTTTTGTTGTAAATGTATGAGTATTTTTCCTTAGGGCACTGGAGTCTCTAGGACCTGATTATCTTAGCACCTGGTTTTGTCAAATAGAATTATTATGTTGAAATAAAACACCAGGCCATTTATTTTGCATCCTCAAGGTGAGTTGGGTATTTAACTCCATTTGGCAACCAAACAGTCACTTTTTGCAGTGACTACTTTAGCTACTCCGTTCCTTTATTGCAGGTTTTATGAAATATTTTTCCCTTCAAAATCTTCCTTTAGAGTTGCAGAGACTCACAGAGCAGCACAAATGAGGGGAGTTGGGTAAGAAACTTCTTGGTCACATAATGACTATCCAAAAATCTTCATCTAGTCTGGGAATCAAGGTGCTTTACCCAAGTCTAAACCCTTGTGTAAGTGGTCTCTATGCTTTCAAGAAGGCTGACCAAGAAAGTTGTTCTTAGCCTTAAGATAAGGCACTGTGAGATGTGTAGCAGATGCTGTGGAACAAAATTTAAAGTCTTTCATTGACATTTGCTTTTGCAAAAAATTGAGTAGCTGCCTATATAAAATCTGGTCACACGGTCCCAAAAGTTTAGCTGCATTTTTTTGTTAATCATTACCAGACAATTATATGCGTTGTGGTAATTTTTATTTCAACAGTATGAAATATTTTGGATATTATCTGCTTCTTAAAATGATTAAAAATTTCAACAAATAGCAGGAAAGACAACATCTTCAAACAAAAGTGAAAAATAACATTTCACCACAACACCCAAATTTTCCCAGAGCATTTTATACAGTTTCTGAATCTTAGTTGCACTCTTTAGTGCAGTTTCTGGAGCTATAAAAATATACTCTCTGTCACTTAATTTTGTCTCATAATGTCACAGGTTAAAGTAAACTATTATTTGCTGAATTTTAATATTTGTGAAAACAGATAAATATTTTTGTTATAATTTAAAAGAGTCACTTGAAAAAAAATGCTATAAACTGCTGGAGCACAGCCATATTTTGGTAAAATCTGGCTAGATAATATATTCTCTTTGTGAAACATTCAGCAGAGTGAATATTCATAGCTGAAGTTCCATGAAATATAAAATTTATAATAGAAGTGAAATATATGATGCAACTTTTTTAAAAGCAGACACAGAATTCCCTTTTAAGTCAATTACTCTGTCACCCCTGGTGACTCTACTCTCCCCAAAATGTATCAGATGAATTATTTATTATTTCCCAAATAAGAAAATAAAAATTATGAAAAATCAAAATCCAAGGTTACACGAGAAGATGTCAATCTTCTGTACAGTTCACGATACATTCAGGAGAGCATTCTTATTGGCATAGGGCCTGCTACTTTTAACGGTGCTTTTTTTAGTTAGTAAAATCAGTAGCAGTAGAGCCTTGGAATTGGTAGCAGGAACACAACTGCACATTTGAATACTTAATTTTGTGGCTAAAAACAACTGCATCACATTTCCAGCAACAACAATGGGATTGTTTTCAGCACTGCTCTACCAAGGAGGCATGCTTTTTATTTTCTTCTTGTATGTACAATTAAAACCATTCCCACCAGCGAACTTTGCCCTGCATTCACTTCTGAAAGAGCAGGAAAGATGTCACTCAAAAGTAAAATTCCTGCCTTTTCTTGGGCCAAATACTGAAAGAAAAGCCCAGCAGTGAACCATTGTCTATAAGACATCTAGCAAAAATTTGAATTAATTCACCAATTGCCAATACTTGCCCCAGCATGCAATTAATAAGGAGATCTCTGGTCATGAGAAAGGTCTTTTTTCCTTCTGTGTGGAAAATACAGAAGTATTACCTTTGTTCTAGTTTTCGCAAGGACCTGGAGGTTATTCTAAACCACCTCACATCGTTGCCAGGGGAAGGAACTCTCTGGCTTTTGAGAAGAAGGGTGTGGCTTCCGGTCCAAAAAATGTGGTGGCATTGTTCGTCATTGTTCATTGTCTCAGGGTCCGTGGTGAATATTTTTGTTTGTGGATCACCCTTTCTTTTACACACTTCTGTTATTAATATTGTTGCTGCTACTGTTAGTTTCCTTATTTCATTACTATTTTCAGTGAATTGTTCTTACCTCAACCTTTGATCTTTACTTATTGTAAGGATCTTTACCTGCCTCCAACTCTCAACTCCATCTCGCTGGAGTGGGAAGGGGGATGGGAATGGGAGAGTGATTGAGCAGCATGTGGTTTGGGAGAGTCTCAGTGGGGGCACTGAATTGGGTAGTACCATTCCTAAACCATGACAACCTTTTATTGGGCAAGTGATAAGGAATTGCATGCAGGGAGTAGAGGCAAGTTCTCTTCTTGCTCTAGAGGTTATCCACCAGTGCCTGTATTCTTGTTGAGTAATAATAAGACATCATAATGAAACAGTTGAAGATGTATGTCAGATGGTTCTCCAATAACATTAGAAAAAAAGCAGCTGATGCATGGGATATTGAAGGTAGATTAAGTTGTTAATGTATATTAGTATATTCTTAATTTCCTTTTAATTGAAAAAGACATATTGACTTTAATTAGAACCATTTCACAGGAACTGTCAATTAGCACATGTCAAACTAGTTAATTCAGAACAGAATTCTTTTAATTAGGGTTTGCTTTCCTTTAACTGTGGGGCCAATGAAATCAGCCTTTCCTTATCAAGACTTTAAATGTCTCTAAGAAATACAATACAAATCTCTAAAAACTTATCTATTATTATTAGAAGCCCATATGGATAACATTACAAAGACGCAGCACAAATCAGAGTTTCCTTTATGACTGTTTGAAAAAAAGAAAGGAAAAGATGGCTTTGAAAAAAGACTATTTTAAATACACAGATTTATCCTACATTAAAAAGACTACAAAATTTATGACATGGGTGTTCATATTTAAACTATTATTTAATGCTTCTGCTTAAGTAAATGGGCCTATTTGAATGTTTTGTGTGTTCTATCAGCCAAAGACACATAAAATATTTTCAAAGCATGTGGTATTATTCTTCCCTTAAATAAACTGCAATCAAAAGGAGAAAACACACTCGACTATTTTTTTGGACAATATAAACCCAGCATTGTTAACTTTCATTGCATGTGATTGCTAATCTAGTGGTTGCGAACACCAGTGAGCTAATGTAACCTCAGTTATCAAGCAGCATAGAGTCCCTGTTTTGACTTTCATATATATTTTCTGAATATATATTGAGTTTGCTGATGGATCTCTGCTCTTCGCTGGTGTAAAGACTTTCTCCACGGTTTCTGGGCACTGTCATATGCAACATTGGTAATGCTGGTCACATCCCTTCAAAAGTAAAAACAGCTGAGAAAAATACAGCAAAAAATATAAAATGAATGATTGCAAAATCTAGAGTTAGTTTTACCGTACAGGTTTTAGCCACTGTTTTACTGACCTCTATCAACACAGGATTACAGAGATTAGCGAAAGGAATACTTAAAAACTGAAGTGTGGATTCCAGAGAGGATTATCTGGTAAGATATTTTGTGTATCCTGATGGTTTGTTGAATATATTAGGAACCTGATTATCGGCCTGATTAACTCAACAATAAAAGAGGAATCCCAAAATGAAGTACAACTGAGTTCATTAAAATTTAATGTGTCCTAGAGGTACACTTCACCTAGGATCCTACCCATACCATTTTATCCCCCAGGGAACCTCCAGTATGTAGTGGGTTGTAGAGCTGTAAGACTGCCATGTGTTAAAATCTATGTTAAGGTTTCCAACAAACTTTGAAAAGTAGATGGCCTTTTAACTGGACAATATCCAAAACTGAAATATTTTGCCCCAGGCAGCTCAAGCAAGAGGCTGTTCAGATACATCAGTTTACTGCCTAGTCTCCTGTGTGAAAGGTATCCCAAGTAAAACTAACAGCTGCAGTTCTACTTTTAAATGTGACTGTAAACAGGTAATGTAAGACCCTGATATTTATTCATTAATCCCATTGTGATTCATATTAAATCTCTGCTCATCGGTTGTATCTGCTTCTCTGCCTAACATAATTTAGAACCCTTTCAGCAACTCTAAGTCACTTTGGTACTGAACTGCATAATTCAACTTCTTCTATAACACAGCAGAAACAATATTTTGAATTTTGATCATACTGTTTGTTTCAAAATGGCAATTAGCAACAACTCTTCTTTTAAAATCATATCTACAGTGGCTGTGTATATGAAGTATGAATACGTTTACTACAACAGTTTCAAAACCCTAACTTACTGACTTAATGATCACATATTATCTGTTACACTGAACTTCAAATTGGAGAAATATTTGAATAACTTAAATTATATGAAAATTTAAGATTATGGTTAAATTTTTAAACTTTACAATATCCCAGTCAGGTGGGTGATTATTGATGTAGTCCATACATAACAGCAGGGAAAATGAAGAAACAATTTTATGGAGGAAAAGTGACACACCCAACCCTTACACCAAGCCAGATAAAAAGCGAATTAAAAGCAGAAGGTCCTGATCCCCTGAAGTGGCATGATCCTTCCCACAAATACATCAGTGCACCTCTCAGCATAGCCCACTATGTGGCCTGCTCTCAAAACAGTGCAAAGTATTCTTTTTTTTTATAGTTAATACTAAGGTGATTCATTGCTTAGCAGCAGCACTAATATTTACACACTTATGGATCTCATGATTTAGTAACAAGCTTTGACTTCAATTAAACCTGACAGTTTCTGATAGCAAGAAGTCATTACAGAACTTGAAAAGCACTTGATCTTTACAATTATCTATATAATATCTTTCAGCCTTTATTGGCTCCTTGATCTTCTGTGGCAGCCTGAACTTCTCTGTCAACTTTGGTCTGTGAGAAGTTGAACCTTAAAGCATGCTATTAAAAAAGTATGAAAATGCTGCACTATACAATAGATTTCACCCAGTCTGACATTGTTTTGGGGATAAGTGCTTAATAAAAATTGCCCATGTGAATCATGTACTGTTCATGTATTGTTCATGAATCAAACCAAGAGCCATTTAAAAATTACTAGCATTATGGAAACGTAATAGCTTTTTAACAGATTATTTAAATGACTGTAGCTCTGATTTCCAATCATTTTATCCAAACAGCTATGTCAGAACTATCCCTGAAAGGGAGAAACTTTCTGATTAAACTCTTTTGTTGTTGGATTTAAGAAATATTTTAGAAGAGAGAATTTCTCAATTATATATTCATCTTTCAGAGCATGGGCATAGAAGGTGTAACAATACTATCAAACCCAGTTGAAAGCACTAAGGGTTTGGAGGATTCATTCTGTTCTTACAATCACAGTGAAGAAAGCCTTTAAATACATCCAGAGCAGAACAGACTGTTTGTTCAGACTGACCAGTGTGTAAATGATTTTGTCAGAAGCCCATGGCTTCCTTGGCTTGGCCTGCCTGGCTCTTCTGTAACATAATGCGAAAGTGCTCGAGCAGTGTATTTGTGCATTTTTGCGGCCAGATTATCAACCCCTCCAATTCCTCAGTTTTTGGTTAGTTGGACAAATGCATCCTAGTGAAACTGAAACTCACAGATACCCTCATCTGCTCATGTGTTAAAGGCTCCTTGGCTTGATGTTGCCAGTGGCTGAACTCTCCATTCCTCCTGTTCCAAGGAGGGCTTTTAGCTCTGATGGTTGTGCTCATGTTAAACCATTACAGCAATTGGTTTGCAATGCTCAAAGATGGAGCCCACTCCCATTAAACTGGGAGAGTTCCTTAGTCTAAGTCTGCTAAACTGATGCCTTTCATTTACTGTTGCTGTTTTGAATCACAGACCAGATTTTTTCAAAACTCACGGTCTTTAGAACAACTCTGTATTCCACTGCCTATTTTCAACGTAACCTACGCATTTTTGTGTTAATGTTGAAAGCTACATAGTGGAAAAATAATCCTAAGTCACCTAATACATGCCTAAATATTTGCAATGTTGTTTAGTAGCTCTAAACAAGGACACTGAGCTGGCTGTCTTGTCATCTTGAAGAAGGGACCTGTGGACCATCAGCAGTTTACTGATCGTAGATGAGGTGTTACTGCTTTTGCTCCTGCTGTGCCTGTGGGCATATTCTTCCAGGTCACATCGCCTCACACTACAGTAGTGTTAACTACTTCTTTATTAAACAATTCTCTGAGCATAACTAAAGCATTTGGGTCATTAACACACATAATAAGCTATATTTAAGAATGTTTCAAATCAGCACATTGTACTCTGCAGTGAAGTCATAAAAATATGCTAACATGAACACATCTAATGAGGAAAATGTTGCATGCAGATGTCTGTTTGCCTATTATCCCATAAAATGACTGTGTATTTTTATTTATATAAGTAATGTTAGACACAAATATGTTACCAAAAAAACATTCATTTAGGAAATGTATAAACACAATGACTCTAATATAAGAAAATGTTTTAAAACATATTTTAGTGTTTAAAAAAATAAAAAGAAATTTGAAGAAATTGTTCCAAAGTACTTTTTTTTCTCCTTCATGATGAGAAAGAAATATAGGTTCTCAGATGGCATATTGTTTGTGATGTGGCAGTGAAGTAAAATTTATTCCTGACATCATCTATCCTTTACATGATGCAAAGGAGTATAATTTTTAATTTTTTTTTTTATTTGAAGGCTCTCTATGGGCACATTGGCCACCAATTTAGTTTTATTGCAGCGCATGGATAGCAAAGTCACATATCCTTATGTTAATGCAAAGGACATAGGAAAGGAAAATTTTTGTTGTTGCTGTTGTCATTTAAAATTTTCATAGTGTCTGTGCACATTGGGTACCGTTTAAGTTTTACTGCATTGCACTGATAGCAATGTCACATGTCATTAAATTAACAGCAAGCTAGAAAAAAAAGGAAAGGCAGATTTTCCCCACCTCTGCTGTTACCACTGTTTGAAATTTTTTGTAGTGTGTGAATATAATTTCAGGACAGTGGTGTAAATATTGAAAAATCTTATCTCCAATGTAAAAAGGGTATAACAGTATATGTGTTTGCATTGCTCCATGTGAGAGTGGATGGAAAATATAAGATTAATCACATTTCTTATCAGTGGGATAAAAGTTTGTTCAGTGTCTAGAAGTGGTTAATGTGGAAACAGTAATTTTCCAGAAAACCTGGAATACTACCAGAATTTAATTTCCCTAAATCAGTATATTTTATTATAGTGCTTATCTTATGCATCCCAAAATGACTTCTGAGTAGAGAATATGACTCCCTCTTTGGGACACATAGGGTTAATCTGTAGTTGTGGTGGACTCATTCCTCATCACTTACTTGCGTAAGTAACAACCACCAGGATGGATATGGTGCCCATCGACGACATGAGGTTCATTAGGCAGCTGTGTGGCTGCTCGCTTTTCCAGGTCAACACAAACAGCAGACAGGAGTACAGCCCTTGGGTTACTTTGAGAAATTTGTATGGTGAGTCTATAGCAAACAATTGTCTCAGTTTTGGAGAGCAAAAGGGTTAGATTGTTTTATTTTATAATTTATTATTAATAATTTGCATATAATGCCAACACTGTTTCTTTGTCCTTGACCTTTGGAACAACTCTGTTGTGGTCCTGTAAATCAACTTCCATTTTTAAGGAGACACCCTTGGACAGACAGAAATAGGCCTGCCAACAAGAGATGGCAAGCTCCACTGTGGTCCTTCTTGGCCTAAGCTTGGGTAGTTGAGAAGCAGCTGAGCACTCTGGGTTTGTTTAGTTTGGAGAAAAGGAGATTGTGGGGTGAGCTCATTGCTGTCTACAGCTTCCTGAGGAGAAGTGGAGAGGGAGATCCTGGGGTCCAACAACAGGACTTGTGGGAATGGTTTAAACCTGTGTCAGGGAAGGTTTAGGCTTGTCATTTGGAAGCATTTCTTTATTGAAAGGGTGGTTTCAAATACTGAAACACAAACTTGCCAGTGTTTAAGAGGCATTTAGACAAATGCCCTCAATGACGTGAAGTGGTGAGGCAGGTGGGTTAGATAAGTATTGTAGATCCCTTCCAACTGAAATATTCTATTCTATTCTATTCTATTCTATTCTATTCTATTCTATTCTATTCTGACATAGTTCATACTTGAATTAATGGCTCAAGGTAAGAAGGCTACATCTAATGGACATTCCAAATGATTTGCATTGCTCTTGCACTCCTGCAGTGTCCCACCAGATGCTCCTAGTGAAGACTGGGCCACTGAGGACAGTCTCAGACAACATATCCAGCAACTGTAACGTCCCTTTCTTTTTTGCTGCACAACATTTTGAGTATGAACCTTTTCGGAGCATGTGGCTTGGCCCCTGCATGGACAGACACAAAGCTGTTCCAAGTTTGTCCATGGGCCTTTGGAGAGCCTGTTACTTGAGGGGGGATAAAACAGTTTCCAGGCTCTTCCACTCTTGACAAGGAGTAGGACAAGGAAGGAACTAGACTGAGTTTTGTGGTGTACATGAACCAACATGAATCTGGAAGGACAGGATAATCTTGGCCAACATGGGTTTGATGAAAGCTGTATGACATTAAACAATGACAGATGCATGTAATAGACTTTGTGGTGTTAGAATAGGCTACATCTCAATAAGTCACCTGAACACACACAACTAGCATGGTTTCTAAATGCATTTTTAACACATTTCCTTGTGTGGGGCTTGGAAAAGTCTCTTCCTCACTTATTGCCACAGGCTACTCATGTGCAACAGTAGCAGCACTCCATCTTCAAAATATCACATATTATGAGATAGAAAATCATAAAAGAAGGCTAGCCAGGGGAATCCCATGAGTCTTTTCATTCACACTGAATTTGAGGTATCAGCTCCTGTACTGCTGCTGCTGTGCCTTGGATGATGTCTATGAAACAGACACCTTTACCCACGTAACACAAGGACAGTAGAGACGGTTTGCTTTGGAAGAGTCAGTTACAGTGTTGGGCACAACCTCTGGTGGTGCCAGTGTCCTTTTCCTCCTGTACCTTGAGTGAGACAGAACAAGTATGAAATATTTTGTAGCAGGTGTTAAAGAAAGCGGGATAATGTGGATAATGGAAGAAGTGCTCGATGGGAATAGGCTGTTGCGTTCTTCATCCGGAGAGAAAACCTAGAACCACCCTTTCCTCATGAGATGCAGGAAGAACAGGGGAGTGTGTGTTTGGGGGTTTGTAGAAGACAAACTTTAGCTTTTTTCCAAGGGTCTACAGATGTTTTTATTTGTGTTTTTTATTTTCCTCTTGGCTGTACTGGACCTCTTTCTTTTATACTGGCACCTCTCAGAACATTTTTAAGTTATAAAAAACAGATACTTATCTTGGGGGTCCACAAATGAACTATGATTTTTTTCCACCTTCATAGGTGTTTATTAAGATCAGTGGGACTAATTCTGTATTTACTCTGCACCCTGTGTAGTCCTTTATACAGGTGCCAAATGGGTGTGAAATGCTGGCTAAAACTACAGGCATATTTTTGACTGATTGAACTTGAGGTCTGGGATCACACATCAGAAATCTGAGTCCAAATCTTATATCCCAGTGTAGGCTGAGCCTCTCCAGATGGCAGTGATAGTGCAGGTATTAATAACCCACTTTTTCTCCCACTATTTTCTCTGTAACAAAATGCTGACAAGCATTTTGCGTAGCCCTTTAAATTAGGAGAGATCGTATACTGACACATACATATATAGGTATATATGCAATTTCTCACTCTTTAAGTTTAAGAGACTATATATGTTTATGGTTTCTTGTACATATATATATATATATATATGAAGCACTTTAAAATGATGGCCTTTTAGAAAAAAAAATCAGTCTGGAGTACTGTTATAGAACATGAACTTAATTTTTGTGGAAACTGCTATCTAAAAGCAGTTTAGTTTGCCGTGGAAGAAGAGGTAGGAGAAATGGTGTGTTGTAAGCAGTTTAAAGATCCATGTGTGCTGAATCTTGAGAACCAGGTGAAGGTTGTTTGCAAACAGTTTAACTTTTTGTCCAAGAGGAATGGCAATACACCATCTTATATACCATTTCCCAGTAGTGACAGTTTACTTGTTTAGATGGACATATGTCCTGGCAAATTTTGACAGACAAGAGATGTACAAGTACTTGGATCTTGAAGACTGGCTGATATACACAGAGGGCCACAGCTAAAACAGGAGTTTCGTATTTTTAAGGTCCAAGAGACACGTGGGGAGGGCTGCAAGTTGTTTGGGGTTGGAACGTGGGATGAGCTACCATGCCAACATAGCCATTGCTCATTATAAACCTGTTGACATAGAAATGACCAAAGTCAGCTTTGATAATGTCCAACCCACGCTGCAGCAGCTGTGGAATGGAAGGAACAATACCGAACTGGATGCAGTATAAAATGTATTTTAATAAAATTTTTCATATGGTTTCACTTTCTAAAGCATATTTCATCAGTCTATTTCCTGGTTTTTGGTGGTTTTTTTGGTGACAGTCACCACAAACATTGTCATGAGACTAACTTAGAATGGCAAATAATAGCAGAAAAAATGGGTTTTTCTCAATATGTTCAGTACACTGCCAAAATCCCTTTGCAGTCCACCTGTCCACCTGAGGACTTGCTTATAAGAGAAACTAGGGTTAAATAGTCAACTGTGGACTTTATCTACTACCCATGTGCTAAAAAACCTCCCCCAAACACCCCACAAGACAAGAAAACAATTTCAAAATTATAATCAAACTTATATTCATAATAGAAGTTATTATTTTCTGTGATAAAATTTGTTCATTTAAATCTCTGGAATAACTGTAATGGATGGTGATAGGTACGCAAATAAATTTAGATTTTCTTTTAGAAACTTATCTTTGGGCCTTTCTGATTAGCAGCTCTTTTGATGTGGTATAGACCCACACCTCTCTTTTCAGAGACTCTTCAATGGAAGACCTCTCCTCTTGTGAACTTCTTAAATACTAATTTTTGCACAATCCACGGATTAAAAAAAAAATTCCTGCTTCTCCTAGTTTAATCATTTATGTGCCTAGTAGTTGAGATACAGAGAACCTGGCTTCATAACTTCTGGAAAATAAAAATTAAAAAAAAACCAAGGAAACACTGAGTCATAGTAATGAAGAATTGGCTTTGCCCCTTTCTTTACAAATAGGATCAATGGAGTAAACATTATCATGGTCAGGCAAAGCCAATTTAGTACAAAGTACAATGTTGAATGATAACTGTCTTCTTAGTAACAGCCGAAATACACATAATTTTCTGAATGCTATATTTACCACAGTCTAACACTTATTCATCTCTCACTCAGGCAATACTACATTGAAAGGAAATTTCTCTGAATTGAAGAAATAAGAATTTGACCACATTTGGAAAGTTAATTTTCACACTTTGTGAACTCATACACTGATTAAAAAAGAAGCAATTATAATTTTCCAGCAAATTAACTCTAAGTTTATTAAAACCGCTCTTCCTTATAATCTATATTGTCAAGTTATGGTTAATACTTATTATGAGATTAAGCCACTAAAGTATAACTAGTCTAAGAAAATATCTTCAAACTTCAGTAATAAAAGAACTGTATTAAAGCAAATATTCAGATTAATTGGCGATGGGATCATTTAATGTCTAACAGCAAAGAAGAAACCTCAGACTAAATCTATTAGTGCTGGGAGAAATTTTGAGGTCATCACCTACTCTTTGCAACCACTTCCTCAAGTGTTTATACATGTAAGTGCTGACTAAAAATGTCTTACTGACTTCAAGACTTAATCTAATTAAATTTTTTACTGATTGTTTACTATGTTTGACCAGCTTATGTAAATACTTTAAATTAATGTATCATCTGTAACTGCCTTGCAAGATGGGGTTATAGGCTAGTTAAAAGCCTATCTGTCTTGATTATAAAATGATCAGAATCATTCCAACTTATTTCAACATTTCTGTAAAAATGAATGTATCGAAGTACACTAAAGCATCTCAATTTTTATACACAAATGTTAAAATCGTAAATATATAATAATTAACCAGTAATTTTGAAATAGGTAGTTTTAGTCTATCTTTTATTAGATTTAATCAGCAAAATATGAAGGAATAAATTAAGAGGATTCCAGCATGTCCTACAGAAGACATATAAATGTTTAGTGAAAATACAGAGAAAGCATACTGGTGCTTGTTTGAAAGCAACTTTCAATGTGAAAACACTATTAACATGTTTGGTCTGTCACTAGGGGTAGCAGAATACGATTTGATGCAAATAAAAAGAAAAGGTTATTGGAATGGGCCAGAAATTAAAAAAAAAGTTTTGGATAAGGGTTATATTTCCAGACATCTAGTACAAAAAGTGCAAATATTGGTAACATTCATATTTCCTTTCATTGATGAATATCAGAGTTATTAAAATGGTGTTTTATAGTCTGCTGAGGGTTTATCATTTTCCTAGAACACCAAAGGAGTGGAAAGAAAATTATTTGGGAAGAAAATTATTGGTTTCTTACCCTATGATGATTATATTCATAATAAGAACTGATGTCCTGTTGTGGCATCAAGTGACTTTGCGTGTTACTCTACAACCTTCTACCTGTCTCAAGAATGTGCTCCAGAGATTGGTCCAGCAGGAGAAAAGTGTTCACTGAACCAAATACTTCTCTCATATTCTCAAAACATGGACATCAGAGCATTTATCAAAGGACACTGCATCCAGACATGGGGTACTCCTTGCAGCAGAACAAGACGATAAGGAAAGACCTGCAGATTTCCTGGGAGTTGTCTCCTGTTCGCGTATGGTGCTGCATCCTGTGATCGGCAGGTGGAAGTTACTTCGCATTAATAATTGATGCTGCAATATGTCCTACTCTGTTTCAGTGACACACACCATCACTGAAAGAACTACTGCCAGCAGCTTAAGAGCCATTGGTTTCGGTTAGCAGCAAACAGGCTAAGATATGGCTCTATATTTTTTTAGAAACACTTACTGTCATGATCACCATGGAATAGCAATTCCTTTCAATTAGTTCGTAACCTTTTGACATAGATCATAAATAACCTTCATATATTTCACACACATGGTCACATGTAATAAATTACATGTACAATATATATAAATATTTACTTTACAAAAATACAAACTAAATGTAAAGTGCCATATGAACCACTCATCTATTAGCAAAGGCTTAATTTCCTTTTCCATTTGAAATCCAGATTGCATGCTTAGCTGCTTTATTTGCAATGCCACTGTAGTGGTTGCAGGTATAAAGTAGTAGCAAGGAAAATATTAATCAGTTGGCAGTGGGGCTGTTTCTACAAAGGATACAGTGAAGAAAAAAGAAAGGAGAGGCTGTGATTTGGCTCATGGAAAAATCTGTATAATTTTCTGGAGGAAGTTATGAAGTCTATAAAGGAAAACGTTAAAAAAGGAGCAACTTTTATTTTTAAAAATTATTCTTGGTGAATTTTTTTACTATGTTTAATTTGCACACGATTAGTATGATGATAATAGCAAAAATGTTAAGAGAATATGTTAGAATTCCAAAGTGCTAAATCAGAAAAATCAGAAAATAATTATTGGAGAAAATAATTTTTCCTCAGCTTTATACCTAAACCTCAGGTGTCCTACAGGAAATAAAAACAGAATAACAATTTGACTACTAAGTTTTTGTTTTTTTTTTTTTACAAATTCCTCTTTGTGCTTTGTGCTTTGAAAATTGAAAAAGATATCCTATCTGGATGCCTTATTTTTAAAGTAATATAATTAAAAGTGTTGGTGACATTTAGGGTAGAAAAATAACTGAAAGTGGTATATGTAAGACATTTGTTACATGTTTCAATGTTATCACAACTTCTTGCTGAAGATTCAGGGAAAGAAAAAAGCAGATTGAATTTATAGAGTGTCTAATATTGATTTTTGTTCCAATTAATAAAAAATATTTTTACCTGCCAAATGCAATTATGTTGATTTGCATTTTCAAAGGGAGAAAAAAATTTGTTATAAAATAGGAATTAGGGAACCATTTTCTCTGCTGGAAAAGACCATTTTACTTTTTTCATCGTTATTGAGCATGCAACTTCTTCTACGAGAAACTGCATTTCAATTTTTCCTATTGCCATGAAATAACACAGGACCAAACAACAGATAGATTGAAGAGTCACACAAGAAAAAGATGAGTGTATTCTTGTAAACATTTAGGTGACCGTGATCGTGACCTCAGAAAGAGCAAAATGGGCAGGAAACCTCCTCCTTCCCAGACATGAAGTAAGAAAACCTTGCAAACTCAAGCACATCCATCTGAAACAATGACCAAACTCATTAATCTTTTTTCATTAAAAGAGATCAAATTCCCAGTGACACACACAGCACCAGAGGAGACACTGCTGCAGGTTTGGTGGTACCTGAAGTAAGCAAGTTGCCACCACTGAGTATTGAAAGCCTGAGGAGGGATCAGCTCTGCAAGTTATGTTTGAGTTGCTTGGACCGGCTGAAGTTGAGAAGGAAAACTCTTTAGAACTATTAATCAAAAGAGTGGCATTTTGCAAATGCCTGTTTAATTGAGAAGTATGCTTTTGGAGAGTGATCCACCCTTTTGCAGCATAAACTAATTATCACTCGGTCATGACAAGTAGAGTAAACGATACTAGCACAAGGTATTCCCTTAATTAAATAATAAAATATAGAATCATAGAATAGTTTGTGTAGGAAGGGACCTTTAAAGTTCATCTAGTCTGACCCCAATCCAATGAGCAGACACATCTTCAACCACATCAGGTTGCTCAGAGCCCAATTCAACCTGGTCTTGAATGTTTCCAGCGATGGGGTGGGCAACTATCACTTCTCTGGGCAACCTGGTCCAATGTTCTCACTACTCTCATCTTAAAATGTTTTTCCCTCATATCTAGTCTGAATCTACTTGCTTTCAGTTTAAAGTCACTACCCTTGTCCTATGATTCCATACCCTTTTCAAAAGTCCCTCATCAGCTCTCTTGTTGCCCCTTTAGGTGCCCTGGAGCCTCCTCTTGTCCAGGCTGAGCAAACCCCAACTCTTTCAACCTGCCTTCATAGGAGGGGTGTCCCAGAGCTGGATGCAGCACTCCAGGTGATGTTTCATTAAAGCACAGTAGAGGGGCAGAATCCCCTCCCTTGGCCTGCTGGCCACAATGTTTTGGATACAGCCCACGACGCAGTGGGCTTTCTGGGCTGTGAGTGCACATTGCTGGGGGATGTCCAGCCTTTCATCCACCAGTAGCCACAAGTCCTTCTTCTAAGCCCACCTCTCAGTCGACTTATCCCCCAGCCTGTATTGATGCTGGGGGTTACCCCAGCCCAGGATCAGGACCTTGCACTTAACCAGATGAAATTCCCATGGGCCCACTTCTTGAGCTTGTCCAGGTCTCTCTGGATGGCATCCTGTCCTTCAGGCGTGTCAAGCACCCCACACAGATATATGCCATCAAAATATGAGTGCAAATAGTGAAATAGGAAATAAATACAAAGTCAATAGACTCAAAACTTTTACATGACTCTCCACTGATATAATTATGGTTATTTGATCTCATTTGGTTCTACCTTTCAACAGAACTTTGAGTTTATAGCCAAGTGAAGGCCATTCATGTGGAGTAAGCCAGACATAACTCCTATGCCTACGTGTTTCCCTTAAAAGAGTTGGAAACAATTCTCCTTCAGCTTTATTTGTTTTCATAAGTGTTTAGAAAAGTATAAAATTAAGGCAGGGCCTCAAGAACTCAAAGAAATTTTGGAGTTGATACTCTATCAGGTAACAGAAATAGATGACACTGACAGGTGAGGAGCAGTTAAGAATGAAAGATCAAAGAATCTATGAGAACAGATACAATATTATTAAATTAATTACCAGTGCAAATGGTACATGTGCAGACAATATCATGTGCTAAAGAGAGGGGACAGATGGGATGGATGTCAAATTTCCCTGTTCTTTCATTTCTTCCTTTCTCCACTTCATTAATCCCCATGTCAAAGGAGTGCTATTTCTGTCCATATATTTCACTGGACTTTTATCAAGATAATGGGGATTCTGCAAATTAATCTGGGATGCTGCAGCATAATTCAGTGGATTATGTTTTCAAATAAAATTTCCAGACATATCTCTCTATTTTCTTTTTCATGTTTTCTGGTGATTGTGATTAAAGATTTAAAATCAAGACCAGTTTCCACACCATAGTGTCCGAAATACTGCTGTCATTTTCTACTATAAGGTAGATACATCAGGATAAATATTTCAATGACATAGCCAATAATTTTTTTTCTCAACTATTACTGTTAAAAGCCCTCAAATATTTATAGGTTTTTGCTACATCTCATTGTCAACACTTATCAATACTCAGATTTTCCAGTAAATCAGTTCTCTCAGGCTTTTAATACATTTTTGTTTCTAAATTCTATTCCAGGTCATTTTTCACAGGAAATAAAAATATGTCCTTAACAGGCTGATGTGTGGCATGAAAACAATGAAGCAATTTGAGAGATTCAGTAATAGCAAATTACCAAGACTGAATGATCTCCGTCCAAAATTCTGAAACTAGAAATATATTAAGTACAGTATGCATAGGTGGAAATACACTTTGCCTCTTTAAGATAGTAATAATAACATACAACAACCCCCTCATCATAGATTGAAAGGCACTAGCACTATTAACTTCAGGGGTTTGAGCTTCTTTTAAAAAATGGTGGGAAAATCCAGACTCATGCTGGTTAGCTCTCCTAAATAAGACAACACTGCAGGACTTGGAGAAGTATAACCTGGAAGGACTAAAATAATACCTCTTCTGCAAAAAGAAATTGAATTACAGCAAAACAGGCAAAAGTGAGCAAGGAATAAAAAAACCTGGACTTTCCAGTGTCTTATGGTAAGGATAATTTAAAGAAAGTGTTTAAGGAAATAAATTGCTGTGTAAGAAGGAATGAACTCCTTACCTTGGACTAAACCAGGTATTATTTATTATTTTTAGTGCATCAATCCTCTCCCCAGCACAAAGGTAAATTAAAATTGTATTAACACATAGTTAGGATAGATGATCACCTCTGCTGTATTTGTCTGGTCATGTCCATACATACTGACTTCGGATGGAAAAGGTAAGAACTAGGTATTGTCAATTAATTGCTCTGAGGGTCTCTAAAACGGATATGGCCAGTGGGAGGCTGTTAGGTTAACTGAGATGTCTGCTGTCTGACTGTCTCTGCTACCTCCTTGCAGGGTCCCACACTACACAGCAACCTGTCTGTCTGTCCATGCCCAAGCTGATGCTCTGTCTGCTCCTGAAATCAAGCTTGACTCTTCAGATTTGTCCTGTGGGAGAATGCTACAGAGCCTGCAAGGATCTTGTAGTGCCAGTGGAGACTCATGCAAGATCTGGTTGTAAGCTAGCTTGTGTTCAGCCAATACCATATTTAAAAGAATAGCAATAACTCAACCAGCAATTAAGTAAGGATGTGGGTTTTTTGGTGCTCTAAACCTGTAAATAATATAGGAATCAACGTCACATTGTCATACTAAATATAACTTGTTGGGTGTAGGACCACATCCAGGTTTTTTCACCTCACTTTGAGAAGGACACTCGGAGTCACTTGGGTGACACACTTTGGACATAGGTTTTATTTAGTGTGTCAGATTGCAAAGCAAGCAGTTCGATCTCAGTCTAAGACTGACTTACCTTGGATTTAGCCAAAATCTGTAGAAGAGAAGATTAGTTGAGTAGAGATAGGGAAACATTAAAGAGCATCTCTTCTGCTCTACATAGACCCACAGACCAAAAGCAGAAGGGCATACTGATGGAAAAAATAAGATCAATTCCTTTATCTGGCTTGAAATCAAAATAGAATCCAGCACCATTTGGTCAAATATTTTGACCGAATTTTTAAACAAGGTTGGCTTAGTTCATTGCTGTTATTCACTGTAGCAAGTCATATAAACAGATAAACACATAACTCCTTAAGCTGAATGTTCTTTTCCAGCTTTGAAATTATACAACTGAGTGCAATGTTCGGCTATCTAAAAGTAATCAAAGGTAATGTTTCATGCTGTACGGTAACCTTTCTGCCTGAAGAGGTCAGGAAGGATATATTTTCCCGTGGTAATGGTTAACTACAGTTTTATTTTTTCAACATCTGACATGTTTTTGAGGTATTTGCTCATTAATGCTGAAGATAGAACATACCACTGCCTAAATCCTTGTGACAGAGGTGTCAGTACTCCAGTTAGGAGAAAACATTTAACAGTCGAGAAAGATGGAATTGTTCCCTTTGCTTCTCATGGATTTTGCTAAATCATTCCTTTGTTGTCCTCCAAATTTTGGTCTATTTCCTTACTTTTTCAGTCAATTGAATGTAATTTTTTAACACATCTGGTAATCTTTATGCCCAGGCTTTTTTTCTGCACATAGGTAAAAAGGTTGTCAAGTACACCTCTGCCTAATGGGAAAGCACAGGTGTTCTGACAAGCAACAACAACCAATTTTTTAAAAATTCACTATCCTGTCAAATAATGCATAACAAGGATCTGGAATGCAAAGCAGACTTAACAGCATTCATGTTTTGAGCAGATTTTGCTTGAATGTAACACCTTCTCCCTCTAAAGTTTTGAGTGTGGTATCTTAAAGAAGATCACACAGACTACTTATCCCAGGAACAAAGGTTCCTTTTTGAAAGCTGTCAGCTTGCTGGCAGATATGATGAGCATTTACTTCAGGCTTGTAAAACATATTAATCAAACTTGTTCCTATAGCTTCAGTCCAAGAAGAGTGACTGGTTTTTAAGGAAATGTTTTACATAATTGAGGAGCTCTGAATATGTGTACACCTTGAATGCAAACCATTGTCTATGCCATTCATTGGTTTGTAATGAATAGATACTAATCTATACCAGGCTTAAGGGAGATTGAAGCAGTACATAGAAATCTGTTTATTACAAGACTATTTGCCCAAGACCTCTGAGCCACTCATTGGACCTTGAAAAACTTTTGAAAATATGATTGCATTTACAAACTTCAAATGTATGACATGGAGAGCTGGCAAGCTGCCTGGTTTCTTCTTAAAGGATTGTCATTCTGGGAAAAATAAATTTCTCTAACTAGACAAAAGTAAATGTTTTTATGTTTTACTGCAATCAAACTGATATGGTTGACAATTTAATGTCTCAACAGTTAAAATATCTGTGGATAATCAGTTACTTCAATCAATCATAACTACAAGATTTCTCTATTTTCAAAGACCGTATACATATGACTAAGATATTTAAGAGTTTAGAGAAACCTCCCCATCCTTAATCTTTGTGATTTCTCTGGAGCTGTGAATTCTCTTTTTTTTGCCCACATGTGCAGTTTTGTAATTACTAAAAAAAATCCAATCTTGCATTGTAATCAGGTTTTTAAACCTTTGTGTTACTGTCCTGTTCTATTTAATTTTTATTTAATTTTATGTATATTTCATAGCCTGTTTGCCTGTCAAATAGATGTCGAAATGTGCTGGCATTCCAGCTGAAGAGATCTTTATGAGGGAGAAAATGTTCAAGGCTTTTTCAAAGTGGGTGCTGAAACATACGTTTCTCTTTGACTTCAGGGAATGCTAACAGCTGTCCCAGCAGACAGGTTAAAGGCTAGCAGAGCCGTGTACCTTCATGATTTGACTGCCAGCAAAGTAGATGGGTAGTTTCGCAAAATTATTAATAGAAATGGCAACAATGACGAAAAGAAGAAGGAGCTGACAAAAAAAAATTAAAAGGAATCTGCAAGTTAATTCTGGGGAGCACAACATTTGGCAGAGTTGATTTTAGTATCTGTCAGGTTGAGTTCACTAATCTTTGCTATTCATATTGATGTGAAACTTCATAGAGTTTTAGAGATTTGTATCTATTAAGATATGCAGCATTGTTCTTACAACATGGGAACAAGTTTACTAGCACCTGCTGTTCTCCTTTCTCCGTCATAAAAATTGATATGAACAGTTTTAAATGCCTAACAGATAATTACCCTCAACTCTCAATAAGGAAAGCTACATTTTTAGAGCCATCTTTATCTTTAAAAAGTAATTTTAAAAAAATTAGCCAAAAATCCACCAGCAAGGCAAAACAATGTTCTTCCCCCCACTTTCCTCCTCTCTTTTGTTTCTTGATTACTTGGAGCCTTGTAATCAAACTAAGCTTAGTTTAAGAACCCTTGGGGCAGTATCTCTTAGTTCCCTGTCAGGTTGCGTTAGAAAACAATCAATCTTGCTCTTTGTCTGGCTTGGTGGAAGTGGCACAACATGAGGTGTGCAATGCATTGCTCTTGCTGTGCAGCTTCAATGACAAAATTTTTTATCAGAAGCTGACTGTATTTAGGATTATGAATATGCAATGACTCTCATTAGTATTGAAGCACAAGAACACGGTCTGACATCCCTCAACACTTTTAGCTGCTGCAGAATTGTCTAATGAATTGTCTTGCTCTTTCACTCTCGCAGTCTTTGCTGTTATTGCTCCCTGTTCCAAGGGGAGTTGCCCAATTTGAGAGTACTATTGATGGAAGAAATTAATTGCCAAAACTGCTCTTGATTTTGTTAAACAATGTTGAGTCACTGTTTAAATTGTCAAAACAAAAAACCATTACACTCTATAGGAGACAAAACCATCACAAGTGAGAGGATCCGCATGTCCGTATGCACAGCCATGCACAAGCACACAGGTGTATGGCACAGGTATGCATCTGGTCTTGTAATCATACTTATACATACAAAAATATGTGTGTATCAGTGATGGGATTCAGAAACTTGGTGTCCTGCAGATTTTTTTCTTTTATTCTTTCTATTAGAACAAATGGGGATAATGGAAAGTTTTCCAAATGAGCATGACTCCAGTGCATTGCTACTTGATCAACCCTTTTATACTCTTTCTTTGCCTTTTGGGACCCTGCCAAACATTTTTCAGTTCACACATCTGCGATTTTTATGAATAAGTTACTGATAAGGATGGTTAAAACAAATGATTAAGATATCTGGCTTGATTTGTCATATTTGAGGAGATGTGTAGGCTTTTAGAAACAAGTGGACAAGACCCCTTTTTTCCCCAGTTGGTTAAATTAAGTGGTTTTTTCCCTATTCATCTGAAATTTCTTGTGACATAAAAGAAGCTTTAGTGGCTCTCTGCAGATTGTGAAGCAGAAAGTGAACTGAAACAGATAATGTATTCCAAGAAGCTTAAGTAGCATTCTGAATGGTGTGTGCCTATTGCAAATAATAAAGGATAGGACGTTCTTCCAAGATGTCAGTCCTGTGCAGCTCTATATCCATTTAATCAGTAATGGAAATTGTACCAGTGAAAGGAAGGAGGATCTGTTTAATTTTTACTGCAATTTCTGGCACCACTGTTTTAACGCAAGCTTGGCTTACCCCTTGATCCAACCCCAGGACTATCTGTTCTTATCAGCTGGAGAATAAAAATAAAGAACATCTACATCTTGTGAGTATCAAATACAAGAGCAGTTTAAAATAAATGCAGTTCTGACAAAAGTGGCTCAAGTATTATATATCAAACACTTGTTGCCTCTCTTTGCCTTAGCGATTGCCTGTGACTAAGAAAGAGTGAGTGATAAAATCTGAAGAAACCAATCTAGGTGTTTTTAAAGACCATCAATCATTCTCACAGGCATGATATTATTAGTTCCAGTAAGTCTTGTTCTCCCATTTTATGGACATCATAAGCCCCCACCCCAAGACCAATACTACCATGGGAAATAATTTTTATAGGCAGCATCTTAGTATGGGCCAATCAGACCTAATCACATAACAAGCTACTGAATTATTCAATGTTCTCCCTAATTTTGTATTCTTCCCGCACTTTGCTGTCACTACAGGGTTTTAAAAGTATATGTTTTTACAATATTTATTAAGAAGATAACCATATGCAGATTTTTTTCTTTCTATGTGTCTTTCAATAATTGTCATTCCCCTAGACTGTTGCAACTTATACTTTACTATATACAGAATATTTTTTCTAAAAGGAATAACAATCCACAATGTGGCACTCAGCTTCAAACTCTTCCAGCTTTTAATATACCAAATGTAAGGAAAACAATAGTGAAACAATTGTGTTCAAACATAAAATATTCATATTTACTGAGGAAACTGTAACCAGCATGTCTCTTAGCTGTTGCTATGAATACAGGGCTCACATTGTATATGAAAATATTTCAGTTTTAATTGCAAATCTGTGCAGAGATGATTTGGGGTCTGTAATTAGCACATAAATTCCAGACTTTGCAACTGCTGTGAAAACACACATTATTTATGGAACTATTATCTAAATATAATTCAGTGTTTTTTGCTTTCAACAACTACTGTAAAAGTCTGATTTAATAAAATGTGAAAAATTTCCATTCTCTTGCACTTCTGTTTACCTTATGAAGCATTCATTCCTCTTCACTGCCATTTCCCGCTCTGTCTGCAGTGGACACTTCTTTCAGTGGCTCCATTCTTCACCCATACATTGAGAAGGTTTCTTCAGAACAATAAAGTGCCAGGCATTTAATTTGTTTAAAATGAAAGCTTGGATGATTCAGATAGCTCTGAACTGCATGAACAGAGTAGTTTCGGTGACCTCCATCCTCGTGCTTTTCATCCAGGCTAGAAGTAGGAATAGACAGGAGCCTAGTCTCAGCTGGATTTAAGCTACCGTATGCAGATTTCCAGTTATCTAGACAGGGTCACTGGAAGGACAAAGTGGTCTCCCACTTATTGTAAGCTGCAGGCTGAACCTCTTCTAGCTTCCATCAATGTAGGGTACAACCAGCACAAAATTTGCCTTTTTTCTTAGCAGCAATCCCATACATTTTCAAAGCTGGTTACTCGTAAAAACCTGTTTTACAGCAATCATTTTTGATACCTTCTTCCATTCCAGGGTTTAAAAGTGTATTTTCTGGTCACATGGAATTGATCATTTTCTTTGCCAGCTTTGTGCTTGTCTCTAGGACAAGCACAGTCCCTCAGGACTGGAGTTGCAGATGAAGGGATGGGGCACCAGGTATGCAAAAGTACCACCATGGTAGGTTAATTATAAAAACAGAGCTTTCAGTAACAATGACAAAATCCATAATATGGACCTAATTTACATCTCCACTCCTAATTTTTTTCCCACATCTTTTTGGGTCACTCTATATAGTTTTGCTCTCTTTGAAGGAAAATATTTGCCCACTCTCCATTTGCATCCCAACTGTAAGACACCTTGCCATCTCTGGCTGCTCCAGCATCTCTGTGTAATGGCAACCTCAACAGCTACTGCAATAATAATTGCAATAATAATCACTGTCAGGGTTGTCTTGCCTCTTTCAGGGATGCCTGTCCTTTCACCAAAGGCTGTACCTGCAGAAATATCCTCTGGGTGGGCTGGATGCTGTATCCATGCCAGGAACACACAATTTTTTTGCACGAGGCTACCAGGATTGACTCAGACCTGAGAATGATACCTCCTCATATGTCTGCCCAGTTGCTGGCATTGGAGACAGGCAGGATCCCTGCATGGTGTACACAGATGTAATTTTTGATTTAAATGGCAATATCAATGTCACACCGCACACGCTCTGGGAAGGGAGTTACAAAGGGTAATTGAGAGATTCAGTATGAAAACTGTAATTTAAAGTTCCAGTACTATTACCATTAAAATTTAAAGTGACAGAGGTCCAATTATGAATGAATATTTTCTCAAATAAAATTACTTTTTTGGTGTCATCTGGGAAGTACGCATTTCTGCCTTGCTGTTACTGTTACAGAACCTATCTTTATAGCTTCTAGTGCCAGTGAGATCCTGAGCCTCCTGCCCCTGATAAGGAATGTATTAAGAGGGTAGAAATCCTGGAAGCCTTGTGGGGGACAGCAGAGCAAACTCTGTCAAAGGGTCCAGCCTGCTCTACTAGTAAAATTAGGCACAACTTCAGCATCTGAAGGAGACCCCAGACTTACTTTTATAAACTGAAAGAGACATCCAGAGACAGAGGAAACACTGAGTACATTCTCAGGAAGTAAAAAAGGATGGCTGATACTGGAGACCTTTTTTGACATACAAGGGAGTTAGTAATTGTTATTGTTGCTTCCTTCATAATTGTAATGCAAAAATTTGCTGGTTGTTTACTTGACAAACCTTATCATGAACTACACCTTGTCAAACTGTCTACACAAACGATAAAAAAAATAATCTCCTGGATCTTTATTTGGCTGGTACTACACCTTGAATCTCTTCAGATCAATAGGTTATACCATCTTTAAAACCTTAAGACCCAAGTGTCTGGTGTGGTCTTACAATATTGGTATATTTTTCTTAATGCCTGGCATTATGAGATGCATTGAGTACATGAACTTTCACAGGAGAAGGAAGGTACTGCTTTCTGGGAACACAGAAAGTTTTAATACAGAACTTCTCTCAAAAATGTCAGAGTTGTGAGCCTGTCAGACAAGGACATCCAAAAGTGAGAGTAGGATTTGGCTCACAGTTAGCAGAATTGTAGTCCAAAAATTTGGTGCAGTAGACCTAAGAATATCAGCCAGACCATTTAATGTACATACATATACAATTCAGATCAGTTTGATTTTTTTCACTTTATTATCAATGTAATTCCAGATGCAGAACAGTGAATCTAGTGTTTTCAGATTACATTAGTGACACAAGAATAACTTGGGAAAACCCTAATAAATACCCAGGTAGAAAGGAAAGCAGGGTGTGTTTTTCAAGCCTGATAGAATCAATTATTTCTCCTTACAAGTGATATCAGAATATTAGCTTATTTTTCTAGCCACCTGTCAAGCAGCTGCACGCAAGACCATGACATACCATTATCACCTTCAGTGATGTTGCTAAATAGAAGAATATGAGATTTTTTCCATACACCGATCATCATCATCCTGAGTAGTTTTAAATTTTAGTCCCACATTTAACCAAAATAGGACTGATCAGAAGAAAACATCAGAGAAATTGCTCATACCTAGTGAGCATTCACCAGGAGGGATGTAAAGTAGACGCAAAAGCTTACTCTCTTTGAAGGTACCTCTGGGCAGGGCATAAAATGATTGCAAGAGCAGAAGACAAAAATACACCCACCAGCTCACTTTTTTCGATAAGCATCTGTGTCATAAGTGTCTGTTACAAAACAAAACTGCAATACAGAGCAGGGAGACAAATTGCTGATGCAGTGGAGCTTTTCCCTGGCTACTCCCCAAAGCAGAAATTTAAGCTGTCAGTGGAATAAGTTTTTAATTATGGACTATAGGCCATTGTCAGGGATAGTTTTCCGCAATACTGGCAAACTCAGTATTGGGTGTTCATGCATTATTTTAAATATTTCATGTGGGACATCGTGCAGCAGCCAGCATCCCTCTGTGCTCATTGTTGTACAAACACAGGATCAAGACGTCTGTTCTCTGTGTCTAGGAGATTACAACACAGGGAACTGACTGGAGACACTTCACTGTCCTGTTAAGGCCAAGTTGGCAGCAACGCTCAACCCTAGAGGAAGAATTCATCACTTATGTCACTCCAACTGAACCTGTGGCCTCATATCATCATGTAGCCTGTTCTGAGCTTGACCTGGCCAGGACTGGCCTTGCACTTGATGAAAGTCACCACCATGCAGCATCACCAAAGCAGTTCCTCCCAGCACAATCCTTCCAGTTGGCTGGATACTGGGGCCAAGTGACCACTGGGATTCAGCAAGGCTTTCCTGCAGAAACAGGTAAAGATCAGTCCCAAAGAAGGTTATTTAGTGTTGGCCTAGCAATGGTAGTGAAATCGTTCAAGGAGGGATACGTGCTCTGTGCAGGTGGACAAAGCAGTGATCTGCTGCCAGATAGAAAGAAAAACCATAAATTTTATCTTATGCAATATAGACACTCTTCACCTGCTTTAATTTTTTATAGAAATGTTCCTTTTTAAGTACTAGGAGCAATACAAGTTTAATGTGACCTTAGAGGACCGTGCAACATAAGCATAATTGACTCACTAACATCACTCCCTAGATATTTTTTCCCTTCTTTTTCCTAAGTCTTAATGTTTCATAAGTTCTTAATGGAACCAGAAAATGCTAGAGAGCCAGAATTTGACACAGAGCTTTCAGCCTAGCAGTCAATATTGAAATTGGATTTGAATTACTGTGTAAGTAATTGCTGATAAGAAAACTGGAATAAAAGAGTCATGGGAAGACATAAACCACCTGCAACTCATAGCCAAAGGAAATCAGAAATAATGTTTATAGTGGTCAAAAAGGTTTAAATTTTTAAATATCAGTGTATGAGGGAACAGCGGTCATTTTTTATGTGTGGCTTTCCTCTGCAAAATTTGAGTTTGTCTTACATGGATGTTTGGTATCTTTTCACTGACCGGTGTTACAACTGAAAAAACCAAACAGTCAAAGAGTATTTGCACTGAACCTTTGAACTGTTGGCTTGATACTATCATTCTTTTTCAGCAGAAAATAGCTCAGTGTTTAACTAACCTTACTTTCATCTTCTCTATCTCTGCTTGTGCTACTTTATCCCATTTGCAATAAACAATGAGGAAAGTTGTAACATCCTGACTAGTAACTGTAACATGTCCTCCCCTCAATGACAGGTTTATGCAGTTTTTCAAAGCCCACCATCTGATCAGATAAGATAGAATTCAGTGACTGCTGAATTAGACATACTCTGAGATGAAATAAAAGTACCAAGGTGTCTGTGTTTATTAGGGGCTTCCTAATAAGAGAAGTCCCGGTGTCTTACAGAAAGACAATATTACTGTCATCTATGATATTTTCTGGAACATGAAACTATGAAAACAAGTGAGAAGCAGTGTTTGCTCTATTCACCAGACAAAACATCATAATACTAATGTAGCTGGGCAAAAAACAATACTACTTAAAAAAACCTGGATCCACTCCCAGTTTTAGGGGGCAGATTAGGGGAGATAAACCATCACGTCTTCACAAAGGAAAATGAATAATATTGAATACAAAGCTCCCAAACAGTTTTCTATTAAAAAGGTCTCAGAACATGAACCTCTCAGATCTCTTAGAGCTTTTAGTTTATCTTTCTGACCAAATTTCCTAGGAAAAGGCAATACAGATAAAATAATCAAGATAAAATAATCATGTATTTTACATCTTTTTGAGGAGAAGGATGGCTTCACAGTTGTATCTTGATCCTGCAAACAGGTCTGATTTAATACATAGGAACAGTATAACTCAGTGGCTTTTGGATATTACTCTCTACCCATAACAGTATGAAACAGAAAAGGAGGGGATCTGTTTATCTGTACTCTAGATCTGTTGTTCTGTTTTCAGCTCTAGCAACAACGTTTTTGGCATTTTTTTTCTGTATTTCAGTGTATTAACCCGAGAACAAGTGTTTTAATATACTTTTATATATTAATATACTTTAACAATACTTTTCCATTCCAGAATAAGGCTAGGACTCCTGATTTATGCAAGCAGAGTGTTTTGAGATCCTCTTAGGAAAGAAGGTATAGAAAAGGAGAGCTGTAAATGAAGATAGATGCCAAGTAACTCCATCTTCTGGTACCACTACCTTAGGGTGTTATCATCATCTCACAGTATACTGTATTTCTCTTTCCCATTAACAGACCTTAGATCAAGCCTTATAAAGATATTCTTTGCACAGAGATGAACATGGTCCTCAGAACTGTCTTCAAGACTGTGGTTTTTTTGTAGAGAAAGCGTATTAACTGTTGACAGCGCTTGGGATAACTACAAAACCAGCTACTCAAACTGGTAAGGAAGAGAGTTAGAGAAAGATCCTGGTGTCAGGATTAATATGTCCCCTGTTTTGGCTCTTACGATTTATGTTCATGTCTACTGAAAGCAAAAGAAAGAAAGGTTTCAAAGCTGTGTTTTTATTCCCCAGCAGAGCTGTTTGTGATTTCCATTTCGTAGGAGATTTTCGTTTCTCTTTTATCCATTACCAGACAGACAAAACTGAATGACTTTTATTAATTCTTATTCCCCTCTGTTGATATCATCACTAGATATAAATTTGGGAAATCTACTCACAGCATTTGGTTCAATTAATATGCTGATGCTGTCCCTGGGCTGGAGAATGCATGTAGCTATGTATGTTTGCTACTTACTGTCCCTTCAGTAAAGGAACTGGAGAGGAGAAGGGAAAGAAAGGAAATTTTTAACCTGTTCATCTACTTTCTTTCTGTGCAGTGTCTTTTCTGACAGATAAAGGGAAAATTGGGGCGTGTGCCAGTTAATAAAAGGCCTGTATATATGCCATAAGGAAGTGGGCACTACTTAGGTTTTAAGTTTATGTTTTGTGTATGCTTCTTCTTGGTCCTATTCCTCCCTTTGTTCTTTAATTTTTATGAGCACACAACATAAGAAAGGTGTTCATGCAGCCAGTCTCCCAGTGCATACGGTGTGGAAGAGAATGAAGCATTCATCACTAAAACACCCTTCATTTAGACATGTCTGCATTAGGACTACTACAGGATTTCTCAGGATGCAAGACACCCTTTTAAATATGTTCAAATATGTCTATGTTGTTGCTGATAAACAGATTTTGCATTTTGTAAATTCAATTTGTAACAGTGAAAAAGAACTGCATGTTGCCATGTGACTTTCATTGTAGCACCAGTACCATACCCTCCTCTTCTCCAGGTACAAAAGGTAGTTTAGGTTGTTTTTGTAAGTGTATGGGTGGGTGGTATCTGCATTGATATTTTGCTTAATGATGAGGCTGCTCTAATGAGCCTGAATTACATCAAGTACAGTTCCTGGCTGCTGCTGGGGCACTGTTGCCTACGCCGGATCTAGCCATTCATGGCTTTCACCGGAGGAAGCAAAAAGCATCCCTGGGTCTCTGAATGGAGGACCAGGAATGGTACCATTCTTGCTCAGTGTTAAGAGATCTAGGGTAGTCTAGTCTGACCTGAATTCTAATCACAAACCTAGCCATGCTGCTTTGTAGGATCAGGCCCTTGATTTAAAGCAATAGTGGAAACCTTGAGGTAGGTTAAATTGTGAGATACAGTGAAAAAATGACAGATCTCTCCATAGGCAGATCTGTCCAGATCTGTCCTGCTGAAGGTATGGATGTTCCTCAGTAGCACTGAGGACTGTAATCATACACAGCAAGAGGGACAAAATGGGGGAAAGGAAAACAAACCTCTCCTTCATCCCTCACTCTTTCAGCCCACCACTCTAAATAACCTCCTGTAGCTTGAAGCAAGACAAGAAAGTCAGCGTTTCGCACCCTCCAACAGTTTTGACATGACAGATATGGTATTTTCTTACCCACAGAATTGCCAAGGATATCCGCCCTAGCAAAAGTGCAAAAGTTTTCAGTATAAGGAGGTGGGGTGCCAAAACTGCCTTGTAGGCAAAGGTTGAAATGACTCAATCTGAAACAAAATGTAAAGTAATTACTGCTTGGAAAAAAAAAGATCATGCTGACATTTAGAGGCTGCAGTGACAGTATCTGTCCCTTACTAGGCTGACATAAGCTGCCTTGATTTCATCCCAAAATGATTTTTTTTTGTTTGATATTTAGGATAGCCTTTATTTGGAGGTGGAGAGTAGTAGGATCAATTGCCTTTACTTCAGTTGTTATGCAGAGAAATAATTGCCATCCCAGAAAGGTAATTACATATGCCATTGTTTATACATATAATAGGCCTGGAAAAACATGTTCTGCAGATAGAAAAAAAAGAAAATCTTGCTTTCACATCAGGGTGGAACACTATGCAAAGTGACAGATTGCCACAAATAGCACTCAAACCCTTGCACAGTAGTGGTTGATTTTTCTTCTGGGGAAGAGAGAGAAGGGATGAAGGCTATGGTATAGGATGGAAAGAAAAAAAAAGACTATTTTATTCAACAGCCATAGTAACACACCCAGTGGTTTTTATTCTCCTGATTGTTGCTAAATGAACCTGATCTTTAAGCTGTTTTTAAAGTCACTGCCTCAAAGGGACATTTTCTGTTGTTGCCATCTTGTGCAAATACCACTTCTCCTAAAGTGGCCTTAATTTGAATTGCTTTGAAAGCAGACCAAATAATCTGCTAGAATATGGTGCGGCATGATGCATCTCTTCTTTGTGCCTTTAGTACAACGTAGAAAGTGAATTTAGCTCAGAAAAGGACAGCTAAAGTCTCTTTTCCTCTCTCCCATTGCAACATATCTAACAAAAAAGAATAAAACAGACAGTGTGCTGCAATGTCAAGCCCATTTCAGATTTTTTTTTAATGCAAAAGATGCATTTCTTCAAAATATTGAAAGTATCAGGGCCGAACAAAGGAAAAAAATACATATGTATTTCGATATTGAACCAAGCATTGTTAGATGCAGAATAGCAGGGCTATTCTCTGCTGCAGTGTCCAACAAATTGCATGACCTGCTTGTTAGGCTTGACAACAGTATTTTACCTAACAAAGGCCTCAACAGCTCAGAGCAGCAGAGGAATGTCAAAATGAGCACATTTCACACACAGATGTGTGACCATTATAGTCTATAAGAAGATGCATGGGGTGGAGGGAAGGAGCGGGGTGCTGGGAAGGCTAACAGTTAGCAGTAAGGACATGGCCTTACTGGCCACATTTAATCAACCCTTCTGTAAACAATTCAACATTTTCATTGTTCTTTAAAAACTAATAAAGAGAAACAAGCACTTTTCATTCATCTTGAAGTAATTTTCTGTCAGGTTTGAGCCCCTTGTGACTTACAGCTCATGCATTGCTAGCTGTGTGATACAACAACTATTTCAATTTATTTTACAAACTCTGGCCATTCACATGTCAGTTAGTGTTCACCAAGCCAGCATCTGAAATTGTGCAGTTAACGAGTTTTACAACATTTCTATCAAGAGAAACTGTTTAGCATAACTGACTCTTAAGGAGTTATTATACCTCTAAAAATCCATTTTAAGGGGCATTATTTAAATAAAATAGAAAAACGGTTCACTGCCTTTTAAAGGAGCTACAAAAAAGTCCATCAGATCCTGTGCAGTAATCCTCAGCTTAAAGCACTCTTGAGAGCACTTCTGGGAATTATCAGCATAATGAAATGTTTTGTGAAATGTCCAGATAGATTCCTCTACTCAACAATTTTACTGCACCATATTTATTTTCCTCCTAGTTTTTAAAGAATTGAATTAGTTTTTTGAGGTGATGACTCTACATTTTGTAGATTAACTGAACACTTTTTTGTCAAGGCTGTAATATAAATGAGGGGTTTAGACTGTGTGCAGTCTATATACATTTGCATGGAAAAAAAAAAGTCAAACCCTTTATGCTACTCTCAGTTCTAAAAGGGTTAAATCACAATGAGGCTTATGCAGATTTGCATTTCTCTTGTACCACATTTTTCCCATACTCTTAAACAACTTTCTTATAGAATGGCATATATAAAATGTTTTATTGAAAACAATTCTTAAATTACTCATAAAAGCTTATAAAACTGAAATTTGTTTTGAAGTACTCTGAAAAAGAGAAATTTATGAGCATTAACTTAAATAATAGATATCTATCTGTTAACTGTGGCAACTAATGATTCAAAACTGCTAATACCAGGAGTCTGTAATGGTATTAAAAAAGCAGCATATATGTGAGTTAATCTCATCATTTTAAACCACCTAATGGGGTAAAACCCACATTTGCCTTGCAAATTACCCAGTGTTTCTGCCTAAAATGAGCACTGGTAAGAGAAAATTTATATTACAGTACAATTACAGATACAGTAGGTACAACATGTGGGTGTACCTACACAACATGCACGCAGTGGCAACACCTATGCAATGACCCACCCGGTATTATTTGTTCAATATCAGCTGTATCTAGTTCCATTAAAAGCCTTAGTATTATGTGTCAGGAAAAAAAAAATTGACCCAGGTCTTGAGAGTTTTTAATACCCATTCTGAGACAGACAGCCCAATGCCATCATCCCTGGAGATTTTTGGCTAGATACTCAGCAACTTTCGTCCACAGGAACCTAGACAATAATTTGTGGTCTTGGCACCATCCCATTGGAAAGGTATAACCTTCCCTAAAGGTATAAGCTTTCCACAATCACTATAGACAGTAGTGAATGCACAGCAGCATGCCAGATGAGCTGTCTCCTAGGATGTATCAAGAAATGCATGTAGGATGGTGTTCTGCAAGTGCATGTAGGAGTGGCAAATCTATGATTGATTAACTGTATTAAGTGAGATAGCAGACACTTTACTAACAACTGAGCTACAGCTCAGTTTTGCAAGATGTTAAGTGTTTTGGTACTGCCTATATATATTAAGTTTTAAGCAGACAGGCACTGGCAGACCTGGATACTCCATGGTTAAAGTAGTGGGTTTTTTTACAACTGAAAGCTTTATTGGATTGGTGTCATGCTCCTTAGCACTCTGTTTAAAGCCTTGGCATGGCAAAGCACATAAAACTGGAGAAAAAGGAGAGGGTTTTAGAAATATATTGCTCAAATTTATTTTAGCATCACTGGAAAACTTAACTACATTTTAATAATTATAGAATCATAGACTATGCTGAGTTGGAAGGCACACATCAGGGTCATCGAGTCCAGCTCCTGGCCCTGCACAAGATACCCCAAGATTCGCACCGTGTGCCTGAGGACGTTGCCCTTCTAATCTATACTAAGGGTCATTGGGTGTAATTAAGTTTTGTTTGTTCCCCATTAACATGTATCTAACATATAAATTTCTTTAGATTGGGCTACTGAAAGGTAGAGTAGGATGAAGGCCATCAGATTTCTAGATACTAAATATTTTGGATGGTGAAGTTTGAAAACCCTCACTGAACAAGGCAAAAGTGTATCTTGCTCCAGAAAGCAAAGCAAGGAGGGACAGACTAGAAGTGAATGCTCATTTTGTACAAGACTGATAACACAGGCAAAGCAATTAAAGGAAGAAAGGAGTGACCTGAGCTTAATTCTAAGGACACTTTTCGATCATATACATTCACGCTTCATTGTTTTTTGCTTTCTGCATGGTCAACTAATAGATGCTGCAACAGGAGTAGGAAAGATCTACTGGAAGGAGGTGGAAATGTATCATTAGGATTGTCTACATGGTCCTCTCATACTTACAGAATAAGTCTTCTCCACTTTACAAATCCCACTACTTTCTGCTTCTTGGCCTGAAGAGGGTTTTGATGGGAAATTTAGAGCTGCATCTAAAATCAAGGGTAGCAGCAGGAGGTCTGAAATGAAAAAGAATGGATAAGACCTCTTCTGCTGTGTGCTGGGGAGATGCAAAAACACCTAAATGGAAGTCCAGGATAGGAGGCTGCTTGATTGCAGTCAGGTATTTCAGCACAGTTAATTAGTGTCATATATTTGCCATGAGTGTAAGTACTATGGGAGCAGGATTTCTTTGTCTCCTGATTATTTATACATAATTTTGACCCAAATGGAAGGAAATATTTTTCAAGTATGTACAGAATTCTGGAGTGAAGGTCCTTCCTTGTTGAGGAAACACCTATGTAAAACAGAAAAAGATAAGAAGAGAGTGAGTTTTAGGTATGACAGGTTTATTTCCAACAAATGAAAACACAATAGTCAGTTTTTTGTGACCAAATACTTGATGCTTGTTCCACTGCTTTTTTATTTGTTCACAGAGGTTCAACTTTTTGCCCAGGAGTTTTTTCTTTTTTCTTGTTTCCTAAAATGACTGGTTTTCCCCTTGCAGATAACATGTACACCTAATTTACAGGAGACTGCAGTTTGTTCCAGAGGTACACAAGCTTGAAAGGGTCTAAGCCGAGGTGCAGACAAACTCTGAGTATTCCTTCCTGTGGTCCCATGTGGAGTAAAGACCCTACCAACAAGCTGTAGGTGGGAAGCAGTTGGTTCATTCATTATTCTACCAAAGACTAGCTTGGCTATACTTCAGCCCACACTGAAGTCTACAGTTTGGACATCTCAAAGCTCTAAAATACAAGAGAACACTATTATTTTAATCCTGTCCCATATGAGCAGCCAGTCTTTTGGCTCTGCACTGTTGGGCTAGCTGTTTTCCATCCTTATTCCCAGAAAAACACTTCCGTTATAAGTAGTCAGGGGGTATGGTCAATGGAAAGCTGCATGAGAGTATTCAACCTTTCTGGGGGATTTGTTGTCCTTGTTAAACCTTTTCCCCTTCAGAGAAGGCTTACGAACAAAAAGAAGAACATATTAATGGCAATTGACATTATTTAAGGCATCATAATTTAGATTTAGGTAGATGAGACTGTCTTGACATTATCCTTTAAAAATATTAAGTATCATAGAGAAATAAACCAAAACCCGAACAGCTGCAATGTCTAAGCTGACACTGTGTAGTGAAAAAAACATTTCTATTCACAGCCTCTGTCCCTAAGTTGGTGACAATCTAAACACCAAAGTTCCTCACATTCAGCAGAGCTATGTATTACGATAATGAGATGCAAGTCTGCACCAGTGTGGTTCTCCTAGAAGTAATGTCAAAAAGCCTTGTTCTGAAATACTTGTGACCTTTGATAGGAAGAAGTAAAACATAAAGAAAAATTACAATAAAATATTACAAACTTTTCTTTTAGCTAGTCTTTTGTATAGTGTCAAGTGACTTAGGCTGGCTTTCCTTGCCTTTTAGGATGTGATAACACAAGTTCAAAATTCAGTCATAGGCTTTTAAACCAAGATCTTTTGCCAATGAATTTGAGTCTGGTTGATGTAATCACATTTGTAAGAGCTGGACATGCAGCCTGCCTCTATTACTGCTGCAGCTCCACATAAAAATTAAGGCACTACATCAAGATTATTTTTTGTTGCTTTGTTCTACCCTTCCAAGAAAGAGAGGTTTTTTGGTCACAGAAAGGCTGTGTCTGAATAAGTTTTGAACTCATTAGCTAATTGCAGCTGAATTACTAAGTGAATAGAAAAGATTGTGAACCTAGAAGCAGAGCAAGAAACTCTGCACTGTACCTCACAGTGGTCAGGTATATTCAAATGATGGATGTGGTAGCTTCTTTCCCATCCCATTGATTTATTAATACCAATGTAAGTTGCCACTTTCTGAGTCCTTTCTAACAACCAATGGTGTGAAACAAGGCCGCGTTCCTGCACCAACCCTATTCACAATCTTCTTCAGCATGATGCTCCAAAGGGCCATGGCAGACCTCAATGATGAAGATGGTATCTACATTCGGTACCGTACTGATGGAAGCCTATTCAACCTAAGGCGACTGAAGGCCCACACTGAGACCTTAAATCATCTTGTCCGGGAGCTGCTTTATGCTGATGCCACTGCCCTTGTTGCCTACACAGAAGCAGCTCTGCAGTGTTTAACATCCTGCTTTGCAGATGCTGCTGAGTTCTTTGGGCTGGAAGTCAGCTTAAAGAAGACTGAAGTTTTCTATCAGTCTACACCTCAAGAAGTCTTGCATCATCCCCATATCACCATTGGCCACTCAGAGCTCAAATCAGTCCAGCAGTTTAATTACCTAGGGAGTCTCATCTCCTCGGATGGTAAGATTGATGGAGAGATAGACAACAGGTTAGCAAAGGCATATAGAGCTTTCAGAAAACTCCATAAAAGAGTCTGGCGAAAAAAAACGCCTGAAGAAAAGTACAAAGATCAGTGTTTACAGAGCCATAGTGCTGTCTACTCTTTTACATGGATCCGAATCATGGGTCATTTACCGCCATCACCTATGACTCTTAGAATGTTTCCATCAACGCTGGCTCCGTACAATCCTAAACATCCACTGGTCAGATTATGTGACCAATACATCTGTTCTAGAACAAGCAGCAGTCACAAGTATTGAGGCCATGTTGCTGAGAACACAGCTGCACTGGGCAGGGCACGTCTCAAGGATGAAGGACCACCACCTCCCTAACATCTTGCTTTATGGTGAGCTTACCACTGGCTGGTGCAAGAGAGGAGCCCAGAAGAGGAGATACAAGGACTCCCTGAAACAACATCTCAGCCTTGGCCATATTGATCACCATAACTGGTCTACTCTGGCCTCCAGTCAGGAGGTCTGGAAACACACTATCTATAATGCTGCTGCTTCCTTTGAGAACACACGCAGGATCACTCTTGAGGAGAAAAGACAATGCAGAAAGAATTGTGTCTTGCAGAATATACCACCTAAGGAGTCTTTCTGCTGTGCCTTTTGCAACCAGACGTGTCTATCTTGTACTGGCCTTTTTTAGCCACCAGCGCACTTGTAGCAAATGTTGGTAGAGCCCTTCCCAAATCTTCATTTGTGAAGCCTAGCCATGAAAAGTTGCCACGTGTTTTCCTGTTTGTTTCTGGATCATTTCTGAATCACTGGTTTTGCCCATGATCCCTTCACCTTCTCTTCTTCTTTCAAGTACCACTCTCAGCAAAAAGACTGGTTTCAGCCTTATGCTATTAGTTGTTGTAAAGCGTAAGATCAAGTTTGAATTCACTCAAGAACTTGCTAACGTCATAAGCATGGAGATCTGTTTATTTCTAAAGGGTGGTAAAAAAGAACAAGTAACCCCCCCATACTTCTGTAACCAATTGCATCAACCACAGAAAAAAAAAAAGTGTGATTGCCGCTAAATAAAAAAAGTCCATGAACACAACCTACCACAATAGGCCTTCCAAACCACTCTATAAAGCTGGCAATAAAAAGGCACAGTACATTCTATGTTACAAAAGGAAGAGGTGGATGAGTAGAAGAAAGAAGAAACATCAGAGAGTCTACTTCTTGAAACTTGAAGTTGGCTGGATATACTGGAATCTGGGAAAGACCAACACCCTAGTTCACACAAGATGTGCGGACATATCCATTGCAAGAAATGTTAGGGCAGTTTTTCTGAGACTCAATCACAGAATCACAGAATATGCTGAGTTGGAAGGGACGCACAAGGACCATCAAGTCCAACCCTTAGCACTGCACAGGACCATCCCCAAGAGTCACATAACGTGTCTGAGAGTATCATCCAAATGCTTCTTGAACTCTGTTAGGCTTGGTGCTGTGACTGCTTACCTGGGGAGCCCGATACAGCACTCAACCACCCTCTGGGGGAAGAACCTTCTTATAAGATCCAGCCTAAACCTCCCCTGACACAACTTCAGGCCTTTCTTCTAGTCCTATCACTCATCACCACAGAGAAGAGATCAGTGCCTGCCCGTTCTCTTCCCCTCACAAGGAAGCTGTAGACTGCAACTCAGTCTCTGAGGAAACTCTCCTCAGTTTCCCCTTCTCCAAATTGAACACACCAAATGACCTCAACTGCTCCTCATAAGGCTTCCCCTCAAGACCCTTCACCATCTTTGTTGCCCTCCTTTGGACACTCTCTAACAGCTTCATAACTTTCTTATATTGTGGTGCCCAAAACTGCCACAATATTCAAGGTGAGGCCGCCCCAGTGCAGATCAGAGTAGGACAATCCCCTTCCTCGACCGGCTGGTGATGCTGTGCCTGATGCACCCAAGACATGGTTGGCCCTCCTGGCTGCCAGGGCACTGCTGACTCGTATTCAACTGGCCACTGACCAGGACCCCCAGGTCTCTTTCCACAGACCTGCTTTCTAGCATCTCGTTCCCCGGTCTGTTCATACATCCAGGGTTGGCCCATTCCAGGTGCAGAGTCTGGCACTTTCCCTTGTTGAACTTCATATAGCTGGTGATTTTGTCCAGTCCTTTAATTTGTCACGGTCTCTCTGCAGGGCCTCCCTGCCTTTGAGGAAGTCAACAGGTCCTCTCAGTTTTGTGTCATCTGCAAACTTACTTAGTATCCCTTCCAGTCCTGCATCAAAGTCATTAATGAAGATGTTGAAGAGCACAGGGCCCAAGATGGAGCCCTGTGGAATGCCACTAGTGACAGGTCACCAGTTTGATGTCACCCCATTCACTACAACCCTTGGGGCTCGACCTGGGAACCAATTGCTCACCCATCACTTTATGTGTTTATCCAGCTGTGTGCTGGACAGTTTGTCCAGAGAATAATTCCCCAGATAATCTTCTCCATAACTTTACTAGGCACTGAAGTGAGACTAACAGGCCTGTAGCTTCCAGAGTCCTCCTTGATCTTCCTGAGAACCGGGACAATGTTTGCCAGCTTCCATTCAGCTGGGACCTCTTTGGATACCCAAGACTGCTCAAAAATCACCAAGAGAGGTTTTGCTATGACATCAGCCAGCTTTTCGAGGATTCTTAGATCAATCCCATCAGTCCCCATAGATTTTTAGGGATCCAGCTGGATAAGCAGATCCCACACATTTTCAGGGTCCACTGGGACTAGGTCTTTCTTGCAGTCATGGTCTTCCAGCTCAGGGCACTGAGACCCCCTTTGTCCACCATCAGTTGAAGAGGGAGGAAAAGATAGTGTTAAACATCTCTGCCTTGTCTCTGTCCCTGTTTGTGAGATGACCACTGCCTATTGCCATTAATATATTTGAAAAAACTCTTTTTATTGTCCCCAACATTTCTGGCCAACTGCAATTCCAGTTGAGCTTTGACTACAGGAAATTTCTCCCTGCAGTGGTGAGTAGCATCTCTAAAGTCTTCTCATGTCGCCTAACCTTGATTCCACTGGGCATATTCCTTCCTTTTTTGACACCTGGGACAAACACTCCTCTGCCATTGACTGTGAGTCATCTGACAGTGGGTTAGATATCATTGTGGCAGCTCTGGAGTGTAACCAGCCCGACAAGAGCTGTCAGAAACTGAGCTGGGTGGAGGAGGAAAACAGAGGTTTGCAATCCATGTGATTTCGTAGATTCCTATCATTAAAGTTGTCTGTGACCTGTTCTGGTACATGAGAAACTTTTGACAGCAAACTGACAAAAAGACTGAGCTACACATCCCTGTCATTTTGGCTGGCATCAGGATTGCTGAGATACATTTCCTCAGGGAGAAGAACACCCTGTTTGTTTGAACACAGCCATTTTCTTCAACTAAACCAGTATTTCTGCTTTCACAAAGTGTAGGATTCACATGCTTTCATCTCTCTGTGGGGAATTTTCTTCATATGAATTACAATGGTGTCATTGATATGGTGATTTTCTTGGGAAGGTCTTGCAGTAGGTTTACAAGTCAGACAGAAGCTCTAGCTAGCAATCACTTGAGCAACAAATAATATCTTTAATGTCCTGGAATGCCAGTGCTTGATCTTTCAGGAGTAGCTTCTATTTATCATTCTGTATGCCATCTACCTGCCTCAGATGATAGTATTAGCTGTCCTTTACAGATGAAAAGCAAAAATAAAAGTCTTGCTGTGTTTTAGAGGCACTTCAAACAGATATTTTTGCATTGTGAATTCCACACCACCTTTAAAGAGAAGAGAGAGTGGACCCTTGCTAACATTTGGTCACATCTCATAGTCAGTCAAAGCCTATAATCACAGTCACGTTGTGCCATGCTCATGTGACAAGCTCTGTTCTATGGGACCTAACCTAAAGTGGGAAGGCGTCTGTTCCTCTGCTCCTGAAGACAGTATGATGTGAGCAGCATCAAAGAGAAGTGCAAGGGATTTACTACTCACTGCCTGTTCTCAGTTACCAAAGTCCACACCAAATAATCAGATGAACTGAGTCAGATGTCTCAAATGCTCTGATTACACCAAGGCCAGCACATGTTGACTTTAGTGGTTTTGGACCTAATTCCTTCTCTATCAGTGGAAATATGAAACTGGATAATTTAGTACCTTCTTAATGATCTTTAGTACTCCAAGAAAAGGGAAAGAAAGGGAATGTGGAAAGATTTTCTCTTAATTGCTTCTAAGAGTGTTCCCTTCACTTAATAAGACCTTGCAGTACTTTGTGTGTTTTGGCACCAGTTTGGCTGAGGGTGAAACACATATTTGCAAGATTCGTCTGTGGCCTACAACACGGGAACTGAGCCTATGTGTTAGACCTTGAGCAACAGGTCAAATTTAGATTTCAAATTTTCATAGATGTGAAGTAACCACAAAATAAAAAGGAAAATCGCAAGAACCAGAAGAAATCAAACAGTGATTTGTTCTGTCAAAACAACTGTAAGTAGGAAAAGTGCAACTTGCAGGTTGTTTTTGTTGCGTAACTCCATTTTAAAGGCTATAGGGAAAAAAATTGCCCCTTCAAATATAAGGACGTAGATCTGTGACACAGGGGTCTCTAAAGTAATTTGCCCAATTCCCTTAGGTATATTTGGCAACTGTACATCAAACTACTCACAGTTGCAAGCTATGCTACAAATTTATCACATCACTTTTTTCTGTGATGCAGTAAGTACCTACTAATGTAAGTTGTTTTAAATGAGCTATCAAAGAAAGAGGAGTAACTTTCTAAAACATCCTGGTGTATTTCTTCAATATTGTAGTGCTGCCCATGTCTAATATGTGTATCCATTAATCTATTTTACATTTATTTCATTAAAATGAAGCAAAAACTTCACGTGGACTTTTAAATAAATTAATTCTGGTTTTATACTAATTTATGAACTTGGTTAGTTATTAAGTTTTGCTAGATCTTAGAAGAAGTTTTGCACACTTATAAAGGTGTGCTCTTATCAAGCTAATTAAATAAATTAATTTTAAAATTAAAAAATTTTAATGGGTGCAGTTGCAGCAATGCACCTATTATTCAACTTAAGACAGGGTCTAAGTTAGGATGCAACTAGAAAGTCAAGTGGTAGCAATGAAAAGCATATCCATAACCAAAGTACGCCTTTTTTAATCACAATTGTGCTTCAAACTGTTTCTGTGTTAGATGCTAAATATTGTTAGGTGTTAGATATTGTTTACTACAGAATAGGTTCTTTCAGGGTGTCAAAGGTGGAGGTTTGGCTTTCTCAAATTCCTGTGCAATAATTCGTATACAAACTCTGAAAATGGAACTGATAAAACATCAATGATTACTATACAAAGAAGTTAAATATTACAGCTAATTTTCTCACTGAAATCTAATCCAGGGATTACCAACAATGGGGAATCTGTTTTATTTGCATTTAATTTGTACCTTCACACTATTATCTTCCATGTTTTAGTTTCAGGACATGTGGTTCAGGCTATTATAACCACATTTCATGCTGCAGTTGCACTGTTATTTGAGCTCTATGCTTGGAAATGACTTACTGAAAAAATAAAGCCAGCATACCTTATTTTAATTATACTAGAGCTGTGTCTAAGTACAGAGAAATAGTACGACATATATTTAATATGGAGCACAGATTAACAGTTTTATGAGGCATAAAATCTATCTATATCATTTTCTATTTACAAATCAGTTATATATCTTTCAACAAAACAAATGCCTATAGTGTAAAAATGAATAAGGAGAGCATCAAACTAGCAATCATGTATGCAGTAAATAACATCTTAATTGGTCTAGAATTCTGGAGCTTGATTTTTTTGGAATTAGGTTTTATTTATTCATCTATATGGCACATTATTTTTCCAGTGATTTGTACAAGTCTATTCCCTTTCCTCAATATCAGATCCATGTACGGCTTTATACTGCAAATCCCATCTGGGGAAATAGCCAAGTAAGAGAAGAACAGTTGCTTCTGGAAAAGTCATCCATTTAAAAGCTTTCACTGAGGTAAGGATAACTTCATAGTTTTTACACTTAATCTTCTGATAAAAAAGAAGGAGACAGAGGGTGAGGGAAGAAATGCTGCTGTTATGCAGTTGCCACACGATGCATACTTCAACAGGCCTTTACTCCTCACTGGTTTGGCAGCAGCAAGAAAATAAGGAAGGATCCCACGTACACTGGGAAATGTCTATGTTCCTATGTTCACTTTACCAGTGAGACTAGCATAGAGAAGTGGGAATAGTGGGTTTTATACATGGTCCACAAGCTCTGGATTTGGTTCTTCTCAGGAGCATTTGTGCTTAATATCCCTACCGTATTTCAAGCCAAGTGGCACTTCACCCCATGCTTTGCACACTGCCATGCAGCTGAGAACTGACAAATTCAATCTTCCCCTGGCAAGGCGTCTGGTGAGGAATTCTTCTCTTTGCTGAAACACAGGCGTCAACTGCTTAAGTCAGTACTAAAGGAAGAGGGAAATCTCTCATGACTCTCTTGTTCCTTATAAAAATGTAGGTGGAAATGTCACTCTAGAGATTGGTTTCTTTCCTTAAGATTGTTAAAGACTGGCCCTTAAATGTGCTTCTGCTGTTGATGATGGAGAAAAAACTTTACAAACAGCAGCGTTGCACCTCCTCGCCTTCTGCTTTTGTGAAAGTGATGTTCTAAACATGGGGCTCTGATAGCTGTCATTGCTCTGGTATAACCTTAGCTATCTGGAAATGAGCTAATTAAATTTTTTGGTGTGTCTTTTAGAGAATACATTTGCATTTGACATAATTAATGGTACGCAGATCTAGCTATATCCAGAGGGAATCTCAAGACAACTGCTTTGCTGACTATTAGTGCTTAATTTCTGAATGTCAAACCCTGCACATCTTAATTTCTAGAGAATAAGCTCAATTGAACTTTCTCCCAGTTATGTAAAAACTGCTCAGATAAAACCGAGTGGACACCAATGTAATGAATGTGGTTATTAAATTGTTTCAATTGAAAGAACCCTATTCTTACACCATCATAATGGGAACAATTTATCCCCACTGATCAGCCTGTCTCTTTTTTCTGAGCTCTCTTTGATCTTGAAGCATATTGCAGTGGTGTGTCCTATTGAAAAGCAAAACTGGGGCAATTTTAATGCTTTTGTACCTTACCAGTGCTCTAGTTTTTCGTTGTTTAAAAATAGCTGTTAATTATAAGTGCAGTTTAAATGTCTCAAGTGACCCAGAAATGCAGGTTGGAATGAGACAGATTGTGTGTCTCATATAAAACAGATGTACTTTCACAGAGCAGTCTGAATTCAGCCCTCAATATGTATCCTTCTCTAAGGTTATTTCAGTCAGATATTGAGTTTGTCTAGCATTAAGCTATAAAATCCCACACATTTTGAACAATGAAGACAAAACTTCAACTATATTTACCTCAAGAATAAAAAGCCTCTTTTTCTGTGTGCATGTATTTTGCTGGTAGTGTTTGATGGGATGAGGGCATTTCCCTTTGACTCCAGAGACTCAGGAGACCAGATACCTCATTTAATCTCCACCTCTTCTGCCTCTTGATGTAATAAGCCCATGCTTTTAAAGAACATTTAGTGGTAATAAACTTTCAGGATCTCCTCTTATTTTGACGGGATTAAGCACTCTATGAGAACGAGCCATACCTTGCAGATATAAAATTTCAAACTTTTTCCTTTTTTTTTTTTTGAGTGGCTTAAAGAAGTCTTTTTTTTTCTCTTCTGCCAACAATACATTTTAATTCCTGTCTGTGATGAAGTTCATCAAGAGAAGTCTGAAAAAAACCATGCAAATTAAATTAAGACAAGTTAATGACTTAACTGGAGGGCCTGAACAAATCAGTTATTTATATATCTATTTATTTGTATATTGTTAGACAGCAATTTAGAGACATTTCAATTCAGCAAAAACACTAGGTTTCAACTTTTCAATGAGAATAGGCTATGAGAAGTGTAACGAGTTTGATTAGCTCTCCGCTGGCCCTGAAGATCAGTAGTACAAATTTAAAAGCCATCACCTCTTCATGAAACTGAAGGGGTTAATAGTGAAGGAAACCAAGGATCAACTGAGCTTGGTTTACACATTCAGATCTCAGTCATTAAGAGAGACTGACACCCAGTTAAGGGCTGGATGTTGTTGGAAGGATTGGTCTGTGAGTGTGGAAGCACCTACCTGCTCTGCAGCTGAGCAGCAAACCTTATCTAAAAGAACATTTTGAACTTATTAAAAGTTATTATTAAAAGTTATTATTAAACAACACCTACATTTTGCTTCTTCATGCCACCTAAGAATAAGGCAAAAAATAAAAAAGAAAAGAAAATAAAGATTCCCCTGCATAGCTGATTCCTTGGCTCACAACAATTTTTTCTTAAAAAACAGAATTTTATGGTTTATATTCAGACACATCCTCACATAGTCAGATATACACATGATGAAGAGAGAAATATGTTCATTTGGTAGTGGGAGTAAGTATGCTATTTTGTTTTCCACTCTCCTGGAAATAATCTTCAATTCATTACTTAGAAAACTTCTCGTGAATCTCAGAGGATGTTAAAAGAATAAATTGGCTATGATATACTGCTATTCCGTGAGTCCAACTTCAAGAGATGACACAGATCTCACTAGTTTGAAACATCAGTCCCTAAAATACCTCATTGATAATATCTGCCTCTGGGAACTTTCACTTTCATGGAAACAGAAGTGCTTCCTTTAACTATTCCCACTTTAGCACTTAACACTGTCACAATGGAAAACGATGGATTTGATAGCAGCTGAAACAGTAGCACATCTATACTGGAAACAAGAAAACTAACATTTGGAAAAAAGAGTTTGTCAGCCATCACTCTCTTTCCACCTTTTTAGGACTATATTCTGATGTATAAAGGATTTCTCAAGACAGAGGTGTCTTGTTTTCTACTAAAACTCTGTGGGCTTTGTTTTAGCCTGTAAATTTTCGCATTTTTATTCCGTGAAGGACCAGGACTGTGCCTCAGTTTAAACATGTACATGAGTTAACCGCTTCTTTGACGAAGAAGTGCAAACTCAAACTCAAACATATATTTAGAATTGAGTGCTATGCTGATGTGGGATGGACACACACTTAGAAGTTCTCCAGCAGTGAGAACTTTAATTTGAATTTAGGTGAAAATATTTTAACTGCACTCAGTACCTCCTAAAATGGATTGGTAGGGGAATTGTACTCAGTACAAGAAAGCTTTATTTCAAGGATGGTTTGGGTTAACACTACTTTTTGTGTTTTAATTTTAAATTTCCCTTCTCTAATGAGTGACAGTGATGATGTTACCATCCTAAAATCAAAGCCATTTGATATATGATGCAATGACTGTTCTGTAGTGGCTTTTTTTTGGTTGTTCCCTCACCACCACCCCCAAAGAATGGGCAATTAGCTTAGAAAAGGTTTTCATGTTTCACTTCTCATAGAAATTGGCAAACCGGAAAATTTGTGTCTCTGAAATGAACAAATATGAAAATAGAGCAAGTCACAACATATGAGGAGAAAACACTGGGAAACAAGTCTCTAAAGAGGTAGAAGTCACAAAGACTTTTCTGAAATCCACAGGGGAGACTGCACAGATCATCTAAATAATAAATAGGTTCAAAGAAAAGTAGACTGCAAGGTTAACAGGCACCAGTGACAGAGGACTCTGCTGCTTTACATCTACCTTCATGGCAACACCTCTCTGTGTATAGTCCTAAACTGGCCTCCATTGAATGGCTGAACTTGTTTTATGGACTAGTAGTTCTATTCAGGCTTGGCAAAGTTCATGCAAACATGCTGAGTTTTTGTGTGGTAACATTAATTAGACTTTTTAAAAGTCTGTTAAACAATCTTTTAGTAAATTCCTATATGACAGGGAAAAAATCCCACTCTATTAGGGAATTCATTGTGATTGCTGAGACTAGTTCTGTTATGATTTCTTTGCTTATTTCAGACATAAAACAGAACAGTTGTATCTTGCGTATCAGAGACAACATATATATGCATATAAATGCTTTCTATATTCAGCCTTTGAATTTGCTGTCATAAATTGTAATGAGTGAACCTCAAATATTTGGAGACTTTTTCAGAGAGGGACCCAATGATTTAAATATCCATGATCCCTCCAATGAAGTCATCTTGCCACTCAGCATCAAAAAAACTTTTGCTGTCATCCTTTGTCTCATTTTCAGATGTCTGAAGACCTCTGGAGAAGGTCCAGAGGAGTGGAGCAAGAACAAGGTCAGGGAAATATGATTCATGAAGAAACCCCGAACCGAGGCTGTTCAGCTCCTAGAAAGGAAGACTGCCAACAGATGTGGTCACAGTGTTCCCCTGCTGAAAATCCTGGTACAAAAGCAAAGAGATTGGTCCTCTGTAAACACAGAGAGTAGAAAAATTAATTGTAGGCTTGAGCTGCAAAAGGTGGAATCAGGCTGGATGTAGAAGCTTTTTTTCAGAGGTGGTTATGGGAAGATAATACAACTATGACAGAGTGAGATGTAAAGGGAGATTAGACAGAAATAGTTTTTCTACTTTGGGGATGCATTTGAAGTGTTTACACACCCTTTGACTCTATTGTCTCCTAAGAACTCTTTCCATTTCCCTTACCATTGCATTTCTTCCTATTCTAACACTTCCAAATAAAGGTTTATTGCCTTCCATAAAAATGCATTTGTCAGTGTGCTGCTCCTTTCCTATCCACTTCCCTTTTGCAGTTTTAATCTCTCAATTGCAGCTACCCATGAAGATGTAATCAAAAAATGAAAATAAATTGAAAAAATACAATGTGAGGAGGTGAATGGGATTTTTGGTGGCCTGCCAGCTGGTCCTTGTATTTTTATTTACAAGTGTCTCATAATCAGCTATTTCCTGATTTACTTCTTGTACTTAAACCCAAACTGATGATCCTGAACTTGATGTCAATGTTTTAGTAGAAGCTATGTGCATCTGAGTTTTGTAGTTGTAACTGCTTTATTTTATATTTTCCTAATGAGAATAACATTTTGCTTTCATTTTTGCCCACAACTTCCTTGGCTTTTACAGTGATGAGGAGCTTGGAGACAATTTTATGCTTACATTATGGTAATTCCAAAACTGTTTCATGTAAACTAAATAAACTCTCCTTACAGGAATTACAGAATGGGTATCCTTCCCTGAGAGTGTCCAAGTGGGCTAGCTTCTTTTGGTTGTCTCTAATTCCTCCCCTTTTTTTTTTGGTCATACTTTGCCTCTTACTCTCTAGTTTGATGAATTTTATTCTTGGTGATAAACCTGCTTCAATAAAAAAATAAGAAAATATTCTGAATAAGGGTTTGCATGGTAGATAAGGCATTTTTTTTTTTGAGGAGGGCTTTCAATAGAAGAGGCAGAAGATAGACTTCAGATGCAGTGGGCTTCCCATCGCCAAGCTATTGTAGAAATGGGAAGGAAAACCATCTCTCCTTTTCCCTGGAAGAAATGAACTTATATTATGCTTTTGTTGGTGGCTTTTTTTTTTTGGACCCAAAACTTGTGATAGTAAATCACAGCCATAGAACTTTTAAGAACTATACCTGTTAGGAGAAATCAAGTCAATGATTAGCCATAACGGTGCTCAGACATTGCTGTCCAAGGCTCTGGGTGGAGGCCAAGTCAATGAGTCTGTAACATGCTGTAATCTTGGAACATACCGAACAACATCTGGGGTTTGATTAAAAATATATTTAGTTACATGCATACTTTCAAATTCTTCTCTGTAGTGGATTTATCATTACAGCTTTGTCCCATTTCCCAGGGCTCATGCTTCATGCTCCCACTCGTTGCATCCCATGGCTGCAACCAGCACTGGTACACAATTACAGTGCCATCATCTACAGGTTTGTCAGATGTTGTTTGTCACCACGAAGAGAGCTGTGGGCAGAACTGCCAAACAGATGCTGCTTATTACCTCTTCTACTGTATTTGCTCTCTTTGAGAGCAAAACTAGAGAAAAAAACTTCAGTAAGTTGCATAATGCTTCTGTAAATTACATCCTATTCAAAATGGCCAGGAAATTTTTATTGCCCATATTTTGTGCCATGCTACCCTTTGAGACAAACTCAGGATGTTTTCCTAGGTATTAAATCCACACTAATCATTGAGGGGGTAGAAAAGAAGAAATCTGAGTTTCTGTGAGCTACAGATCCATTAATACACAGGGATTTAACATGATTGGACCTGCTGGTAACCAACTAATGGACTAACTCTGTAGCTAGTGATAAGGAAAATGATTCCACTATAATTCAAGTGCTTCATTACATCCTGCCACAAGTCAGCATTATACATATTTTCTAAATTTCAAAATGGAAAACATTCACGCAGTCTAAAGACAAAAGCTTTATGCACATCTTTGTGCACAGGAGATTGTAATGCACTCCTTGATATCTTCCTGTACACTGAAATTAGAGGATAGTTTTGTTCTGTCATAATTCCTTGTTGCCATTGCATATTTGGTGGCAGGAGTCCATTCTCTAAGGTTAGTTTTGTTAATACATAATTGTAAATTAACTTAGTTGATTTAGTTATTTGTGTTACTTGTGACTTTTAGTCATCAAATGTGTGTGTAAATATTCAAGAAACAGTCCTGTTTCCAAAACAGTAGAGAAGATGTAAGCCTGATAGAGTGGATTTGTTTCAGTTTGATTTGCTGACTTGAGAAACTTGGGAAAACTTTGGATCAACAACATAACTTTTTTATGCCTGACTTTCATTTCTTTAAAATTATGATAATGGAAGAACAGAATATCTTGTAAAGGGTTTCAGACAGAGATAAAAAATAAAAGCAGTGATAATACTTCCATAAAAGCAGTTGGGGTTGGATTACTGAGCTCCCACAAGATAAAAATTAAGATTTTTTTACTTCTAATCACAGCAGTAGCTAATTGCAACAAGGCTGCAATGAAAGTAGTAGGAAGGTTGGAAAGATTTGATGTGACAGTGTGAGGGGAGACTGAAAAGATCAAATAGATTAGAGGGAAAATGGAATTAAAATTTGACTTTGTTCTCCCTGGAGTCAATGGCAAAGCTCTCATTGACTTTACAAAGCATAAAAATCTAGATTCAGAGGATGACCAGAAAATACAAACACATACACACGAATAAATGGTGTAAAGGCAGTCAATCTGCTAAGGTAAAGGAGTGTCCCATCAGCAAAACTGCAGTGCAGGCTACTTACAGCAAACAGAGAAATTCCTGTCCTTACCTAAAACCTCTTACATTTCAGCACTGCACAAAGACCAAGAGATCAAAAAAGGAAGAAAAGTTCTAAAGGTCAGAATACACACAACACATAAAAAAAATCCTAAAAGCTGAGAAAATTAGTGTATTGTAGGACATGGTTTAAACCTAGAATTGTGCAGAAATTAAGCATAGAATTTTCTATAAATTATTCCCAAGGTAAATTTTCTATTTTGAGACTTAATGCAACTTTGGCTAATTTGCCACTATCAAGGCCTTGAGAAGACAATTTCACCTATCTTCTTTTCTCATGCATCCTTAAAGTCGGCGGGCAATGTTCTTCTTTTCTGTCCTTTTCAGACAGTTTAGGTATAATGGATTTATTCCAATCATGAAGAGCAGAAGGTATGGCAGATATCAGAGTTTGAAATGTAATAACAGGAGTTATTTACTATTTCACTGTTTCCTATGCATCACTCTTTGGTTCTTACATAAACCTTTCATTTTTAGACTAACTCTTGAAAGCTGTTGGTTTGTGTTGATGTCATGTGAACTTGGATCTTACATGTACAACTGCTTGAAGTGTGTGGGACCGCCACACAGTCAGGTATTTCCATATAACCATTGTTACAGCTTCTCTCTGTCAAGGGGATAACAGCATCTGAATCAGACACTTGGATTAGAGTCCAGGGAAACAGATGTGTCCTCCAATACATTGCATTATTGTCTTTGGATTTTTCCCTTTTTAAGTTGCTCAAAAAAGTTTAAAAATATTTTTTCCTAAGTGTTTAACACAAAGAAATTCTTTTTAATTTGTACATTGAAGGGGATCAAAAAAAGACTTGTTTCAATAACACATAAACAGGTGATGATAATGCTTTGGAATGATATTTGTAAAAACCTTACAGTGAAAGTTTTCAAATTGTTTGTGTGGGAGGAGAAAGGAAGAATAGTTACACTAACAGTTAAAGTGAAACTACTGATGCCTTAAGCCCCTAATGTTCTTTTATTTTTCTAATTTTGTAAACCTTATAAGTTTTATAGGTAATAGAAGTAGATTTTAGAAATAAACCCCTTTCCCCTCCTCCCCGTAGTATCCCTTAGTTTATACATTCCTTAATCCTTTCACCCCATTTCATACCCCCATATCAACCCTATTCCCGTATCTAGTAGAAAATGTTTAGTCTCTTAGTCAAGGCAAGCCTGTCTTGTTTGGAGAACGCTTGTATCTTGGCCTAAACCGCAGGACAGAGTCAAAGAACTGGGTCACCCTGCTCTCTGTACCCTGAAGATGATGAAGATGATGAAGAGGGGGTCCCAAAAAGCACCCCAGACCCAATTCCGAGAGGCGGGCCAGGGGGTAGACCAGGCCAAAAGTTAGAGGATGGACACACTTGGGATTGGCCAGATATTGCTATAAATGTAACATCTTGGGCACAGCCCGGCGCGCGTCGTCGTAACATCTCTATTGCCTTGGCAAGAATTAAACCCTTTCTTATCTCACCCCAGCTTACGGCTCCTAGATTTTTTTCGTAACACCAGCTGAGCAGGCATCACTACCCAAGAGTCTGAATATTACAATATTTATGTTTACCACAAAACTGTGGAAGTCACTGCCACAGAGTGCTAAGTCCAAAGGTATAATGGAAAACAGATAGGAGTTTGATAAATTTGCTGGGAATTGACTTGATAATTGAAGGTTGAAATGTGCAGGTCTCAGAGTCACCTAGGTGATTCTGGAGTTTGGATCTCACGTGCGTGTAGTGAAGGATGTCCCTCCTTGTTCTGCTAGACTCTTTCTGTAGCAGTCTGGCTGCCCTTAGAAAAGAACTGCACAGTGCTTGCGTCAGTAAGGTCCTTCCGAACCTCTTACACTGTGCTGTCTCTAAGCCCATTGAAACCTGGATCCGCACAGGGAGATAGGTGCAAGGATATCCTGGGGGGAGAGCGAGTAGTGAAAAGTAATATATGGTGTGTAATTTGGAGAAGGCAGAAATCAATATTCACTTGAAGAGTGCGTGGTACCTCAGGTGAAGGAATAGGCTTGAAATGATAGAAGGGGCTTTAAATTACTTGCTCACTGATTTTGACCAAGGTGTCTCCTCCCCTCTTTCCTCTCCTCTCCATCAACTTATGGAACTTGACAAACTTTAAAAAATAGGGGATCAAGTGCACAAGGAAAAGAGGGTGAAGTCTCACTGAGTAAAGGATGGTAGGCAGAATTTTACAGATGAAACAGAGTTGATGAGACACAAACATCTTTCAGCCAGAAATCATGAAGTATACTTTAAGTGAGTTCATCCAGTCCTAGAAAGTCTAAGACAAAAGCAAGGGCAACATTTTTCAGAGAGTTGGGTACAGCTGCCAGAACGCTAGACCTCTGTGCAATCAGAAAGTAGAGGTGGAAAATAACTTCCCAGAATTTGTCTCATTTTAAGTAGCCATATATGAAATAATGCTGATCATCAGGAGGTTTTGATGAGTAAAAGCAAATCACTGCCTTTCAATTGGTAGTTTAGGTAGAATGTTAGCTTAAATCCTCCTAAATATGCTGAGGTAACCAACTGAGCATCCAAGAAAACACATCTGAAGGCAAGATAGTGCTTAAAAGTGACTAGTATTTGGAATGCTAAATAATTTGTTTTACAGAACTCTGCTTATGAATAAAAAGAAAAGAGTGCAAAACCTACCTAGAAATAACAGGCCATAGTAGGCTCTTAGAGACTGATTTTACAGTCTTTGTGAAACCCAGCTTCACTGAAGCCAAATATGCCAAAGATTGCGAGTCTGGGTCTGTAGGAAGAACACGAAAATTAATGGGAGATCCATATATCAAGGGTCCTCAGTGCAATTCTCAGGCCAGAAAAAAGCTGGAAAAAATAATATTTTACAAATCATACCAGAGCTATTTCCTGGGTTTAATATTTAAACCCATAGCCAGTATGAATATATCAGCTGGCCCATATAAACCTGCTGAAGATCTGCCTAGTCCAGTTACTAGCCATTACACCTGGCAAAGTCTCAGGAAAATGTATGGGCCCAAGTCTGACCCACCTAAAGGGTAAGTTTCAGTGCTCTTAGGCTGTTTCTAAGGTTTATGCATGGGAAGGATCTCTTCAAAACTGAAGGGAGAAAATAGGACTTATACAAGGCTATTCATGCCATTTGTGAGAGAAGAGGCAGTAAAGCAAGAACTCATCACTCATCAAAACTCATGTAATTCCTAGGTGTCATTTCTCTTTTTTCAAAAAGAAAAAAAGTTTCATTGAAGTGCAGGCTCTGACTCTCATGCACCCTGCTGCTGCACTGGTTTTACAAAGGTGCAAGTCACCAGGCTTAGCCTGGTATCAAAGTTGGCTCCCTGACTGATCTTTGCTTCTACTCTGCCTATGAAAATGAGTTGTTTGCAGCTTAGACTTAAATATTGTAAGATTTGATAAATGAGCTTTAACCTCAGGTCTCTTGTTATTTGGGATATCTGAAACTTGTTGTTTCAGTTAAAACAGCCATCTTCTGAAGGTATTTGGGGACCAAGTCTCATTCCAAGAAATATTAATTCATTCAGTGCCTATCTACTGGGAGGGTAGAGCCCACTGGCCATATGATGGAAGTACTACAACTCTTCTCATAAAACCTTCAGACCCTTAGCATAATAAAACTGTCTCAAACTCCTAAAGAACATTTTTTTTAATTTCTGCATTTCTTTACAAATTCTTTGTACCACTCAAACTGTGTTATTACTCAAAACCATTTCATTTAGGGGCATTGTATTCCACAAAGGCTGCTGGGTGCTAGCTGGATCCATAGTGGTATCCTACTGGATCGCCATCTTTACCCAACAATAAATAGGAGACCGAAGAGTTCCCGTTCTTTGCTGAGAAGGAAACAACTCAAATCACCCTGTATTTTATCCACACACACATAGCTATGATGTAGTCATTGCTGCATTGGAAGTTCATAGGAAAGTCTACCTGATGATAATTGATTCGTACACTCAGGTTTTCAGCTGTTGGCATCCTGAAGGTGAAGATCAAAACAGCTTAATGCTGTAACATTTCAGTCAATGTAAAGATGTATTTTGGGCTGCGTAAAGTCTTTGCTATATTTATTTGCTTAATTGCCTAGTCACTGTCATTAAGTATTATTAAGTAAATTAACAGATATAAATCAATAGAGAAGAAATTAAATGCTTCCGATGAGATAGTAATTTAAACACAAATCACAACTAGAAATAAGACAAAGAGTTCATTCTTTTATTCCTTTCAAGGAAATTATAATTTTTTTGGCTGTTCAAATTGAAGCCAAAATAGAACTGCCTAAAACAATACAAAGCAGGGTAAACACAATTTTTTTCAAAGCTATACACTTTCAAAGACAGTATCCTTTAGCTCTATGAGGAATCCTCCACTTCAGAGATCTTTCTTGGTTTTGCCCAGAATTGTTGAACTTGTTTCCAAGTGACCTGTAACTTTGTTAAGTATATGAAGGTAATTGGATAATACATTTACCATTCCATAAATTCAGAAATGTATTTTAGCAGTGTAAGTATAGCTTTCTCAGCACTTTCCTTCCCAGTTTAGTATCCTTTTCATTTTCAATAAAAAAATGAAGCCCTTTTTTCATACAACAGACTTCTTGCAATTGATTTGAAGACATGAGCAGGAGAGCCTTTTGCCAGAGGGGACCAGCCCTAACCTCTCTGCCCTGGGAAGGCATGAATGCCAACTGAGCAATGAAAATGATTTACTGAGCCAGACCTGCCCCCAAATTGCTTGCCACATGAAACACATCTGGAAGCCCACTCATTGGAAAGACAGGAATGGGCATTATTTAATGCCAGGGATTTTTTGGGAATGGGACCAAATACATCTTCTGTGGGATGAAATGAAAGAGGAAATGGCTTGTTATCCAGAAAAAGTGAGAAAGAGAGAGAAGCGAACTGTGAAGGTGAGGATATGGCTAGCGATGAGAAGAAGGTTTGTGTACAGTACATGGAGAGGAAAAGAGCTGCTGGAGTAGGATGTATCAACATGCCAGCACAGATAAGGAGGAAGTAAAGTCTGTGTGGAAGGTAAACAGTTCACAATTGAAAAGAGAGGCCTTGCCAAGAATAATAATTTACAAATAATTAGGGAAAAAGGTTAGCATAAGTATGGGAAAAACTACAAAAGGCTCAAAACAGACCTAAAAAAACCCATTAACCTTACAGTTCAACATATTACAGTTAACAGCGAACAGGAAGAGGAAAGACGGATGTTATATAATTAAGTCCCAGACAGTCTACTTTTTAATAAGTGTTATCAGTCAAAATTTTATGTTAACTTGGGCAGTAGAGGCTGCTTTCATCCCAGAATTATATCACTAATTGTTCAGTGTTGGAAATTGCCACTTATCAAGAAAAGCTGCTGAATACTACTGGTTCCAGGGACCTGTACTCAATGAATCAGCAAAGGACTTTAAACCCCCCACATCTGACATAAAGATTAAAAAAACCACAAATTCATTTAAGTATTAAAGGAAGACAAATCTTGCACAAAAATACACATTCCAGGTCAATACTAAAATATTGGGAGAAAAATTATAATATTGTACCTGGTCTGTAGATGAAACTGGTAGGATTTGATCTTCTAGTGTGTTGTCTCAAATACTGAAAATTGCGAAAATTGCAAGCAGGCAAAAATAGGGCTTTATCAAAACAATTTCAAAACAGGCTGGAATGGAAGAGAGTAGTGTCAGGAAGTAAGCTAGAGAACTTTGTACGTATCTGTACACTTTATGCTGTGTAATAACTGCTCTACAGGGAAAAAAAGTAGGAAATGGCGTAAAACACTGTGCTTGGACTGCTCTGCCTCTCTATCACTGTCCAGTGGCAAACTCCCACCCTTTTGCATGTAGAAAGTCTCCTAGAAGAAATAAATGTTATTATGCATGATTCCCTTAGGATAATAACAGAACTAAACAGAATTGTTTTCCTTTCTAGGAGAAGACTCTTCTGTTTTTCACTGAAATATCAGGAGAATGAGCATCCTTGCAGCATTTTAACAGGAAATAATGACAGATGCAATTTCTGTTAATATTTCAATACACTGCAAAGTAACAAAAATCTGCAAAAGTTTGTGCTGCTGAATATATACATACATATCTTCTTTTCTTTTAACACAACTTTTGACATGGAAAATATACTATTAGCAAATGGATCCTTCTTCCTACACTTTCAGATTTCATTGGTGCTTAAAGGAAGGTTTAGTTTTTTTATCTCTGGGGGATGAGGATAAAACCATTTTCTGACATACACATAATTTTTTTTGTGACATCTTAAAAAATGCATGGAAAAAAGTGAGAGTGTGGGCATGTAATTGTCTTACTGAACATGCCCAAAACGCAAATACAATGGATAATTTCCTATTAAAATCATATGATAAAACTGCTTATTTTTTTGTGTTGCAGAGGGAAGGTTTGGTTTCATTAACACTTACGGTGTATATATGCTTGAGTTGCTTCACAGCCCTCTTGCCTGTTCACTACGATAATAGCTAGAGGCAATCAAACGATGGCCAGTTGTACAATGCTCCTTTGAATAATGTTTTACAGAAAAGACATCTGTTGTGCATACAGCCCATCTTTCAAGGACTAAAAGAGGTGTTACCAACATTTCACTTCCTCATGAAAATCTCTAGGTTCCTTAAAGTCCGTATGTATTCCACCATAAACAGTATAGTTTTCTTTGTGAAGACACACGGCTTGGATATTAAAGATATATTGAAATTCATACATCCGGACTAAGATATTTCTTCATCTGTAGGGCCTATAGAAATATTGTTCCAGGGGAGATTCAGCTCAACCAGCAATTGGGAAAACTGAGTCTGCTGAAGGTAAATGTATTTCTTATTTCTTGGCTACAATATTCGTAAGCGAGGTGTGAAATTCCCCTTTAATGACATGTTATTTGCAAGTAACTCATCGCAAAATATTTGTCCTACATTCTGTTCACCTTACTCACTCCATTACTCCTACCACCTTCAAGGAGACTAACGCTGTGCATACAGCAAAGTGGGATCTTTATTCTGCTTCAGTCCACTGCCATTTGGTTTCGCACAGTGACAGACCAGGAACTTACTGTGTGCAGTAAGTTTAAACGACATTGACTTTCACTGGTTCTAACTGCTGTTATTATTCAGGTTGGTGCTGCAGTCTTGTACAGCAATTTTGGCTCTGTAGCTGACCAGTTTTGGGTTTACACTGTTATGTACCTGAAGACAAAAGAGCTGCCTCATTTTCTGTAGGGTCAGTGGTAAGATGATATGGCAATACTTAGGGGGTTGCAAACTGAACTAGACAGCAGTGCTGCAAGAGATGTCAGATAAGCACCTACATTTAAATGAGCAGGAGGGAAAATGTCAACCCCATACACAGTCTGGTACTGACAAAGAAATGTGCATTTATAAATGTAATGGAGACCAGTGGCTGCCACTGCTGAAAAGCACCTGATACCAGCCATTACCAACCTTTTGTAGGGAAAGGCCAGTGTTATTGTGGAGATTGAGTGCGCTTGTGAGGAGAAAGTACTTTCCTCAGAAAGGCTACAGCCTTCTTATGAAATAATAATTTACAAAAGTTTTTAACCCCTGTTGGTTTCTATAGCATCTTGACATAAGTTGCTGAAGATTTCTTTTATAAGGCGCTTTCCAATATTAATCTACTTAGTCAATATCTTACAGTTCTGCATATGTATGTGAGGGTTTGTAATTTCAGCTTTAAATATGTATAAAATTTGTTCTGACTTTCCTATCACAGTGCTTCTCTCTTCAATTTTCAGTGGAGTGACTGTGGTGGTTGACTGCTGCTAGCGCACACGGAGATAAGAGCAACTGCTGCTGTCTTTCAGTAGTAAGTGCTCTAAGCCAGAGCTGCACTGAGCAGCAGCTCAGATGGGCCAGGCAGCTGACTCAGGCAACAAAACTTGAAATATCATTATAATAATGAATTCAGACCTTGAGTGGGCTGACAGTGCTGGATATACAAGTTCCTTCTAAAACACACAGGACTGATGCTGTACTTTAATTAGTTACCGAGTTGATTCACAACTTCCAAAAGTAGATGTTGTAGCATGCACAGATGCTAAAGTAAACAGCACCTTTGCAAGAGCCACTCTTCAGGCTGGTGAAACTCCTTCAGCTTTCCAGGTTGGCTGTTTGTCAAACCCACAGTGTTTGGTGGCTGCTGGTAATGGATTTTTTGTTTGTTTTGTAAAGAGTTCCATTCAAAGCTTTAAAGAACCTTGGCAGCACTTAAGTGAGCACAGCTTATGGTGCAAAATGAAAGTTACAGCAGCAAATGGTCAGGGTGTGCAAGCAGCCTGTGAGTTTGGAGGTTTCAAAACTCCAAAGCAATACTTCAGTTAGTTCGCTGTAATAAGAAATAATTCTGCAGATCTAATCTGAATGCTGCATACTGAAATGTTAATGTGCCTTTTGGTCTGATGAACTCACAAAAGAGTGATGCCAGCATTGTGTCAGCAGCGATGTTACCCACATTATGATTTTCACAAACACACCTGGGGCAAAAAAAAAACAACCTAAAAAGCCAAAAGCCAAAGGAAAATGATGCTTCTTTTTTAAACAGGAACAGTACAAGTCTATAGGTACATGAATAATCTTTCTCCTCTGATTTCTTATGTATTTCAGTAATCCCCATCTCCTTTTCTTCTTGAGCTGGCTGAGCATGTGCTCTGTGAGCAGAACATATACCCTACCTCCTGCCCCAGTTCCCCAAAACTGTGTGCTGAAACCAGCTCCTTAAATTCATATTTATGCATCCAGTTTCCAAAGCCTTAAAGACCTTGAAAAATACTTTCACAAGTTTAACACCAGATTGGGTGTTTGATACTCCTGAACACAGAAATAAAGATTAAAAGTGCACCGTAATTGAGGTGAAAATACAAACTCACCTGGCAATAGCTGTCATTGCTGACTTCTCAATCAACCATTTCACGGTGAGGAAAAATGAAAGAAAGATGATAAAAAATTGCTAAAAATATCTACAATGTAGATATTGACTAAAAATTCACATTGAATGCTGACCATTCCCTCTTAAACACTGCTACAACCATTAACACGAACATGTGCAACAACAGGGTAAGAGGGAGAGATAGTTTTGGAAACCCTCACATACCAAGAGGTGCCAATATCACCAGGAAAACAATGAACTTAGTATGGACTATAGTAGTCCACTGCTTCCTGCATGAAGAGTTTCCTCCTTGAAAACACTGCTCTACTAGGAATGTCCCCTTGGAACTTTACAGAATAAACAGTGGACAGTGGAACAAGAACATTTTGCCAGAAAGCTGCCTTCTTTCTGGAAATATGCACTCTGCACACAAGGTGATGTGCTCCTCTCCAACAGATTTTCCATTGTGTAAGCTCTTTCAGCAGTTTATAAACAGGGAGGAAAATGTAGTCTGATTGTCAAACATCAACTGGACACATATAAAATACACTCATGATTCTTTACAGAATCACTGTATTTTATAAAGGATATAGTTTCACCCACTCCGTGAGGTCAGAAAACAACATCAAAAGAGAAAACCTTCTGGGATTGTGTCTTTTGCACTAAGCATTACCACACACAGGCAAATCATGAATGACTCATACCTGCTATTTCTTGAGTCTGGGTTAAACTTGGAACACAAATTATGTCAATCTGCTGATGTAAATTTTCCACAATTCATGTCTGGCTTGAGTTAAATGGCACATTGTTTTCCCCTACTGCAGGTATATCTGAATTCAAGTAGGCTGTCAAATAAATATCTAAAAGTGAAATATATAAAAGAAGACAAAGCATAGCCACTAAATGCTGATGTTATGGTCCTTCTTCATGGCGTAAGAGCCAGAAGATTGTCATGCGAATATAAAGGGATGTTTTAAGTAAAAATAATTATGTGCTACCATAAAATGTCTTCAGCTGTGAATAAAGCACTCTCATTTGAAAAAGTTATAGTTAAAAAATTTAGAGTAAAATATTTTTTAGAGATTGTCTTTGTTTCCAGGCCACAATTATGTCAATATTTTTCAGGATATTACAAGTGCCAGATACATAAGAATTAAGAATCAATTATTAAAAAATTATAATAATATTTGAAGACTGTGGAATATAGAAGGTATATAATAAGAATTGGCTAGGAATAAGGATGGAGAAGAAATGGTTATAAAAATTAATTTTTTTTGAGGCTGTTTCTTTTGTGCTTTTTGATCGTAGGCTAAGTTACAGCCATCTGTCTGCTTCTGCATCCATTTAAATATGTGCCTGAATATATTTTTGGGGATTGTGTCTAATTTAACAGGCCAGCATAAAGGCACTTCCACTCTAGATGCATTCAGTTTTTAAAGCTTCAGACAAAGGAGTCAGGGTCATAGCTATGCCAGCTTGTAGAATAAGAATTGAGTCCCAGTAACTTTCCTATATTGTAAAATGTAGGCATTTTGCTCTGTGATTAATTTCTATTTAAGTGCATTCAGTTCCCTCTCTCATGCTTAAGAATATTTTTAAGCTATCCCTTTTTTTTAGATCTTCCTGAAAACAACTATTTGTTAGCACTGAGAAAACAAGTGGAAGTCTGGTTTAAAAGTGCTGCTGTAAGTTTTGAGTGCTTTGGTCTGTATTTCAAATGACCAAGGGAAAAATTCTCCCAACAAATATAACTCTCCTTTTTTTTTTTGTTTGTTTGTTTTTTTGTTTTGTTGGTTTTTTGTTTTGGTTTGGTTTTGTTTTGTTTTGTTTTTTTAAAGGAAGAATGTCTCTCAATGAGTAATGCTCATACTGAAGTTAAAATGTTGCAAGTTTTGCCTATAATTTCGTCAAATACATCACCTTAAATTAGAAAAATAATTATGGAGATCAGAATTTCAGCTTTTTTGAAACCTGTCAGTTGGAAGTAAGGTTCATGGCTTACATAGCTGAACCTAAAGAAATTACGTTTTTGTTAAAGCAAATGCTAGCACTAGCAAGCAGGAACCATAACTGCCATTGCATCTGGAGTTCTTAGTGATGGAGACATTTCAGAAGCGAGAATTTAATTGATAAAGCATTTTTCCTCTACAGTTCCAGGCAGGCCACTGAGTAAAATTGTTGTTGATTTCAAAGAAGGATACTATATAGGACTGGGCACTAGAGGGTCATGAGACAGACAAGAACACACAATTAGGTAAATTTACTGTGCATGTACTTTGTGTGGTGCTTGTGCTATGGGAAACTTGTGCAACATAGTTGTTTGCAGAATCCACAGCTTACTGGCAGCCAGGCCCACCAAAACTACCTATTTGACTGTACTAAATTTGCCTGGAAAAGAATGTTTCAGTGCCAAACCTCACAAAACACAAGAAGCTCCACGAAGAGACATCCTAAGGTGGTGTGGTTATTTTGGTGTAAATTTAAGGTAATTTGCTGTTGAGACTTGGGCATAAGCAGACCAATAGTTTTTAAACTGCAGTTCATGGCTGGTAGAAGTACTCTTAAAAACTAAGTAAGAGAATAATTGGCTTATCTGCAAAGCTCTTTGTTCACTGACTTCTACATAACAGCTTCCTTTCTTGAAAGAGATCATAGCAAATGAATGTTAATGCTATTTTTATTTTGCAAATGAAGCATAATTATTTAGAACATTTGCTAAAAGAGTAGTTTCCAACCTATGAAAAATAGAATGCAGTATCGACATAATATCTGCAGATATTCTCTCATTCTGAATAGTATTGCCCCTATGTATATTAAGAATAACATTAAGCAGAGACATAAATGCCTTACAATTGCATTTCTGGGAGGTGGAAAGACTCAGGGGCCTATAAAAAACCAGAAAGAACTTCAAAAACCATCTCCTAACTCCTGTGAGACTTTTGGGTATAGGATGTTATTTTGAGACTCCATTACCTTGCTCCATATCAGTTTTATAGTCCACTTGCCAAAACCGTACTAGTTTAGTTTTGATATACATTTTCATGTATTTCTTTGGAAATTATCACTGTTTTTATTTTCTAAACTGGGGAGAATGCCAAATCATGCAGCTTTTGTTTCACGTTCAACCTCTGCCTGAGTTCACTGATTATACTTACAGTCTATTTCAGAATGTACATTGTTGCTTCAACATTTTATTTAGCAAAATAGAAACAGAGGAACTAATAAAGGCATCAAATGTGAAGTATAGCCAGAAGGTTTCGACAGAAATAACAGCAGGGCTACTTCATGCTTACAGCATTTGAGTCAGTGACATTGTAACTGACAAGCTTTCTGCTTTGAACATTTAATTCTGTAATTTAAAGTACAATTGAATAAAACATAAACAGGAAGAATGTCTAATTCAGTCCCACACATTAATTCAAAAGTTTAAGGTGGTATAAAAAGTGGTGTACTTGATCATTTCTTTAATGTGAGTATATTATATGCATACCCGTTACACCCATGTAAAAATTGTGGTACTCAGGCAATAATATATTTTGAATATGTTTGAAAATTAACTAATAATTCATAATACAATTGTTTCTTGGGAGAACATGATAAGTAGAATTTTAAATTCATGGCAGCTTCCTAAATTGTACTGAAATTCTGAAACAGATCAAAGCATAAGAGCAAAATTCCAAAGTAATTCAGAAATAGTACAAAAATATATTTAGTTGAGGAATCTTTGTCTAGTGTATTGTCTTATTCAGTTTCATACATTAGATTAAAACATTATAGTAGGAAATATTAAGTTAGATAAAACAGAGTAGTAAGAGGTCAAAATTTCTGAGTGACTTTTTGAATGAAGAGCTAACAATGACATTCTCATTTTATCTGTGTTTCTCTTCAGAATACATTTTGTCACATTAGCTTCTGATTAGTTACACATATGGTGAATAATTATTATTCTCAAATAACATAATTGTCCCCACTTCCTTGTAGAAGACAATATTATTATTACATGTGGTTTCACTTACCGACTCTGACAATGTAGAATGTGATGCTATAAAAACAAAATGCCTGGACAGTCTTGAAATGTTTGTCTGCAGCATATTATGAATAAAGAAAGAGATATTTTTGACTGGAAATAACAAGACAACAACTTCATGGCAATCATGAAGAAAGAAAATGGGGTAATATTTCTTACCCTGTTACACTTTGTGGTGTCTCCAGTGAGATATAATCACCCTGTCTATTGCCATATTATTAAAAAAATCAGAATAATTGGGTTTACTCTGAGTTGAAGCTGGTATACGATAAAAGTAAAATCCAGATTGCATAGGGGCTTTTTAGAGAAGATGCAACTGACCTACCACAAAAATGAACTTCACTACTGCTGGAGATGTCCTGGCTGTCTGGCTGTGTGGCCCCTATGTAACAGAGTATCTGGACAGTGCAAGTGCCTGAGATAAAATGGATTTGCCAGAGGTGAATCGATTATATCCACTGGGTACACCTACTCTGTATCAGCTGCTCTGTGGGAGTTCATTATTAAATTTCATCACCTTTGTGGTGGGGAAAGTAAGTATGGTCGTGTTAATATAGATCCTAAAAAGAATACTCAGAAATACATGGGTAACTTTTAAAACAATCTTGCTTTAAAATATTAAATGAAAATGGTTGAGACTGTTTACTTGAGAGAGGAGAGGCATGAGAAGAGACACTATGCAAATGTACAATGCAATACATACTCTGGAGCACACAGATCCACCTTTTTTGAGTATGAGAAGGCATTTAATAACACCAAAAAGGTAGAAAATTAAAAAGAATGATCCATTTAAAAAAAATCTTTCACATGATATATATAAAAACTGTGAAACTCCATATCACAGAGGCTCTTGGAGGACAAGAAAGTAATAGGATTAAAAAAGGATTAGACATTTATATGCATATCTCTAAGAGTCAGGGGTATAATTAAAGATACCAAGCATTTTGGAAGGGCTATTAAGCCTTGCATTCAAGCCTTACAATAGCCTCTATTAATGAAGTATTTCTACATGGACTTTCACAGGCAGAGGCAGGCTGGCTCTGTTGGTGCTCTGATGATACTGGACATGAAACAGCTTCCTCCTCTTCAGCCCAGTTAAAGCATCATGGGAAACTGAGCAGAATTGTCAGCTTGGAAGAAATGGTAGAACTTAGAAATCTGACACTTTGGGCCACCTGAGAATGGTTCCAAGACTCTGGATCTGAACTGCTGTTGTAACAGGGATGTTCCTGAGTGCTACTGTTCCCCTTCCCATTTGTACCTTTTCACAGATGTCATTCCCATGACATTTAGCTTCAACATCTGTGCAAGGTGCAAAAGCAGAGCTATCCCACAATTTAAGAAAACATGCAACAGGCAAGTTCTGGAACTTCTTCTGTATTCTATTTGTTTTTCTCTCTGGGCTTTAGAAAATTTATTAATGTCCCTTTTGTATGCTGATGCATACAGTCAAACAACTACTATGGTAAACATTACATCTCAAAAGTTGGCTTAAATTTCTCAAAAATCAAATTAATATTTGGTTGCTTATGAAATTTATTCTCAGAGTGCTTTTCCAGGGCTATTGTGTAGACAGTAAGAGCTTTTTCTCTCTCCAATATGTTACAGCTACTTGCCTTACAGAAAAGAGGAAATATATTCACACAGACATGAAAATAAGTAATGTACAGCTTGTTTTCTAGGTTCAATACCCTTTCCAGCTGACTGCTGCAACACTACAAAGAGGATGGACAATATTTTATTTCTTTATAGGTGGTAGGCAGTGATTATTATTTCTTGCTTTGCACCATCTGCATCTCATCACTGGGATTCAATGCAGGCAATGGCTGACCTGGGACACATTTGAACCATATTTTCTCCTGCAATGCTATTATAGGTGTGAAGGTAGAAGAAAGGAACTTATTGTAATATCTGTTTTGTACTTGTTGGCTGAAGATACTGGACAAGACTTACAAAACTGGTGGTTCTGTTGTGGACTTAGGAGTCAAAGCTATAGGATTAATTTTCAAAAGCTAGAAGAGTGTTTCACCATACTCTTTCCCATGCCAAATTCTCTATATCACCTCAAATACAGCTCTTGATTATATTTTTAAAAACAATTCCAAAACTTGTGATCTTTTCTACCCTGGTCACTTCTGTGAATATCATAGAGTCGTAGAATTGTTAAGGTTGGAAAAGATCTTCAAGATCTTCAAGTCCAACTGTATGCTTTAGGCTCCTGTCTCAGTTGCTTTGCAGGATGACACGACCACCTGTGCACTACATACTGCCAGTAGGGTGCGATCAACTCCCCATTTAAGTTAACTGCAACATACTTAAGCAAACAAATATAATGGACATTAACCTGACCTTAGGTCTACTGCACTATGCTAACAGCACATGGCATTGTGCTGTTATTTGATCTCACTGTCACTTTCATAATAGTTCTGTATTGCAGAATTAGATAATTCCATTCCATCGTCATAGATATAATACATGGTTGATGATAAAAGTTATATTTAGGAATTACACCATAACTATGCATTGAGACAGATGAAGATTTTAGTATGGATGTCTTAATATACAAAGGATATAATAAAATGTAAGTGCTTCTTCACTGAAAACTTTTTTTGTAGATAACCTGGAAGCCATACTAGTGAATTAATGTGATATATGTAATTTTTGTCAGTTTACACTGCATTCAGATCAAGCTTCCACCTTTAACCTGTCATGGTTAGGATAGTCCAACGATTAAAATACTAAAGTATTCCTTGGATTCAGTTCCTGGAACTGCTACAACCTTTGTTATTAAAATGGGGTAAATATTTTAGCTCTTGAGAGTTTAATTTTTCCATGTCGAAGGCGAGAGTAGAAATAGAAAACCTTCTTACTTCACAATGATGACTACATGAGTATACGCATATAAGTGGCTGTGTATCATTTGAACACCACAGTAACTGGGTGGAGATTTATTTACTCAAATCTGCAGTAGCAATGGCAAAAGCCAAAATGGGAAAATAAGCAAGATCTGAATACCTCAATGCAGAAACATTCCAGAAAAAGTTTAGAGATGTTTTCACAGAGAATGGTAGCAGAAGAAGACTCTCTCCCAGTAACCAACCTAGTATTTAAATGCAATTTAGGAGAAGGCTAGAATTGCATTTGTACAAAGCTGGCTAATGTTGACCTGCCATGGATCTTCCATGTCACCTGGATGATATCAACCATCAGAGCTACCAAAGATGAGACTTTTCATGAACATTAACTGTTTTGTTTGGGCTTTTTTTTTCCAATGCACTGGCAGATTTGGCACAGTTGTTCTGGCAGGACCTCAGGTGTGGATGTGATCAGATGCTGGAGGTGGAAAATGAAGAAAACATCGAGCCTAACACTACTCCCGAAAAAGAATGCTGTTTGGAAGCAAACATGGACCTTTATGGACAGTTTTAGAATGTGTTTTGGATTTAGTGCTGTGTTTTCCTTATTTAATGTATAATTCCTCTTATTTTGTACCCCAGTTTTCTAGTATATTCCTTTATTCCTTGTGGCTCTGGGCCCTGTCCTTCTATTGGTTGATTTTTGGTGCAGTGCAGCACTTTTCCCTATATGGTTTTGCCATCCCATTAATTTGCATGCTCCTCTTTTGTTATACCCCTTTTTCTAGTTGGTCCTCTCCTCACCATATATAAGGCAGGAGCCATGTTTGAGTTCAGTTCAGTTCGGTTCAAGCCATCAGTTCAGTATAATAAAGTTCCTTGACCATTTCGCATCTGAACTCTTGGAGTGTGAAGTCCCTCATTTCCTGAGCGAATTGTGGCAATTAGACATTTTGCTTACAGTCAAAAACTACTGGAGAAGCATGCTCACAGTGAATGTCCTCAGCTTTCTCTCAGCTGCCAGACCAGATCTACTCATATTCATGGCTACTAATTAAGACAGATTAAAACTACTTGATGCTTTAATCTGTCAGCCTTTGTTGAATGTAACAGAAGTATAGGAAATGATGGTTTAATTTCAATTTTACAGGGGCCTCTGAAGCTTGGTAAAGACAAAGAGGTGTCTAGAAGTCATGAAAAGATTTGTACCACTTATATAAACATCCTATGTGGAAATAAATAACTTTCCCATCTGGAAATAGATAACTTTAACAGTTTTCACTGTGCATTGACCACAGAACAAAGCTTTATGACAGAGCTCATACCATAATTCCCATCTATCTACTTTTTTCACATGCATATGTAACTATCATAGTTGCCTGTGCTGGTAAGCTGCTTACAGAGCAGTAAATACTATGTAAAATAGCTGTGGCTGAGGGAGGAATGGTTGACAACAAGCAGGTAATAAGCCCTTCATGCCAATTACCTCATGTAGGGATCTAAGCTTCACTTCTTCAATGTATATTGCCTCTGCCAAAATTAACAGGAGCTTCTTGAATATAATGATAGGCAATCCTTTGGTGTCTTGTGAGGGGGATCCAATTTACAAGTGGAAAAGGACAGAAAAACAGAAAATCCTGTTACCTTTAGAAATCCCTTTTCTGCCTTTCAGAATACTCATTTCTTTCTCACAGGTTGATGTTTTTCTTCCTACTGATGCTGAATGCTAGTAAGACTTTTCTTGATGCAGCCTCTTGCCGCGGTCTGAAAGGGGGGAGGGGAATGGGGCCACGACACAGCACGGGTCAGGAACACAAAGGTGGGATGCAGGTAGAGTGTTTATTCCAGCGCGCACCCGGGTTTTTATCAGCTCCGGAGGGAAAGGGCCAGAACATAGGGCGGAGCATGAGACAGACATGCAGGGGAACAAACCAGGATAGGGACACGGGCAAAAGGGGGAGGAGTGGGGGAAGCAGGGAGCAGGCAGCAGGCAAACTCATGGCAAGCCTGGGCATGACCAGGTTGTGCACTGTGTAGTGTGAACACAATGAAACCACATAATAACAGTAAAGTCCATATGATAACTGTAAGGTCCATATAATAAAGTCCTGCCAATTGCTGTATGCTTTTCTCCACACCTGGAACTGTTCCCATCCTGAATCTTGCTCCTTCACAGCCTCTGGAACTCAACTGCTGACCAAACCCATGTATTTTCTTTACATTAAATTATAGCAAACTGCCTGATTAACACACACCTCTGGCTAAATATCACCTCAGTAATGCCAATATAAATCCCAAATAATATCCCTTATGTTGGCAAATCTGGCACAGGATTTGCAGAGGGATTTCAGGGTGACAAATTGCAGTAAACCAAATTAGCTATTTTAACATCACATTTAAAAATAAGCTTGCTTTCTGTTAATACTTATGTTCTGTTGTCCTCTATAGCATCAGTCATAAGTAACAGAAAGGTTCCTATAGCTGCTTTTAAAAAACATTCAATAAAGCATATATTGTATACTGTACAAGAATTTAAGTCTGTCATCAGGCAAAACTATTATATGAAATTACTGCATAACAATTAAAAAATATTTTCCTGATAATTTACATTTACTTATTTATTCTCATATTAAATACAAGCAAGAATTATTGCAGCTGTTTGGTCCTAAAACACTGTGCAGACCAGTAGTAGGAAGGGCTGCAAGAGTCTGGTGTTTTAATGGGACTGGCAGATGTGTATTCCTCTGACTGTCAGGGATAGAGGTGCTGCAGACCAAAGGTCCAGTAAAATCTATGCCAGATGTGAATGGGTTCTATTTAAGTAAAGACACCATTTTTCAAATGTGAAAGGATTCAATATGTCCTGATTTTGCACTGATCAAAACTTTCCTGCTTTCTGTCAGAGTAAGGCAGGGGATCTGAACAAAAAATCCCACATAAAAGTAAATCTAGCAGAGACAATACATAAAATAAATGGTTGTCAGTTAAGTACAGTCCTCCAAAATGGATTAAGGGATTGGGTCACCCAATGCCTCAGGACAACTTTTCAAATCTGAAATACATGGTGTTCACTGTCAGTAAATGTCCTGATGGAGGCTTCTCAAAAAATGAGAAACCTAACTGATCGTTCCCTCTGAAAAAGTACAGAAAAGTCACAGAAACAGTTAAAAAAATAATAATAGAAGAATAAGGTATTTACTAATCAATCTTTCACCAAAGGCCAAATCTCCATCTGTTGATGTGGAGTGGTAGTTCTTTAAACCTTAGGCTAACATGTTGCTGTATTCCCAAGCTTTAAATAAGAAGCCTTCACACTGAAATCCAAATCTGAAGTGCTTGCTCTGCAAAGAATTTTGTATTACACACCCAGGGCATAACGTACGCTAAAGACTCTATATGATTCACCTCAACTCCCCATATAACCTTGTATTTTTTAATCTTTGCTTAGTGAGAACAGAACGATCACCTGCAAAGATTACAGGGAAAAAAAAGACAGAATCTAGAAAATGTGATTTTTTTGCTTTAGGAGTAAACACGGGGTGGTTAAATCTGATTGTTTATCTCCCATTTTATACCAGCTTTGCCGTGGGCTTGTTCACAGATCTCTCTTGCCACTGGGACGAGCCAAAGAGCCTCCAGTTACACGAGCATATGTCCCAGTAAAAAGTCCTAGGGGTTCCCCTTGCAAATAATGTCTCAGCCCCTGTAAATGGGACTAAACAGCAAAAATGACTGATGTAAACTGTGTCAGTAAGATGTTAAACAGAGATATGGAGAATAGGATAGGGAGTTTACCATACGGACAGCTGTCATCCTTTTCCAACTCAGCTATAATGCTCTCTCAATCTCAGAAAACCCTGTCAATGTACAAATTATTTTGAATAGACACATACAGTTTAATGTGGTTTGTTTTTTGCATTCAGTAGCAAATATTTTTGGCAACTAATAGATTGATCATGCAAAGGTCACTTCCAGCCCTGTAACTATCAAGTATAAAAATAACAGAATTTTATTTTTCAATTGATGGAAAATATCCAAATAAATCACCTTTTATCATTAGAAGAACAAGTTAGCATCTATTTAAAAGGTAATTGCACACTTTAGGTCATTCCTCCTCTAACTTCAAGTAGTTTTACCCAGCCTACAGCTCTGCTATGATCAGACCACAAAGTTGAAAAGAGAAGCGATGGTTATTGTTCTGCTGCCACTGCGCCCAATGCTGCTGAGCTGCCATGTATTAGAGCAGCTTCAAGGCTGATTGTGCAATAATAGAAAATAAATAAGTGAAGTCAAGACCTGATATCACCATCCTGCATTTGACTCTTGTTTCCAGTTAAGGAAGCCATCACATAGGCTCAGTTCTTGCACAGTACAGTATTGTACAAGCTGGTAAAAGGAGTTTTGAGAGTGTGATGCATGTGGGTGTGTGACTATCAGAATGCTCTAGATTTCACTCCAGGTAATTTCTCCTGTTGCATCCTTTGCTAGTGGTGCAGAAGCTATCCTGCACCTGGCAGCACCTGAGTTGGTAATATTCTGCATACCTGGTAACATTGCACAAAGAATTAAGGACTAACTAAAAAAATAAAAGTCAGGAAAGGGGCTTTATACTCCTCAACATTCCCTGTCAATCGCTGCAAATTAGTTTAAAAAGCAGAGGCCCAAGAAACAAGATTAAAACCAGTGACAGGCTGCAACTCACTGGAATCCAGAGAGGCTCAAGAGTGGAAATGAGATAGCTGTAAACCACCTTTGCTGCTTTCTTAATTTAGTGCTGGTCTTGTTCTGGTTTAAACTGGAGAATCCTGATGGCTGCTCTGAGTTATAGGGGCTGCCAGCATTCTCAGGAGGTTTTCTTCTTTCTGCTGTTTGTGAAGCAAAAATCATGCAAGGAAAGTATTTCCTGTCAATCATGGTCTAGGATTTCTTTGATGCTGGCATTTACTGGAACTTACTATACTGTTTTAATATTTCACAGTTAACTTGTGACAAGGGCAATAACAATTAAAGCAAATAAACTGGTTTGCTTAAGGTGTACCTTATCAATTCCAGTCTTTCCACACATCTCTTAATGATTTTAACACCAAACTGTCAAAGACATGATTAAAAAAAGGTGGCTGATAAAAGTTTTTATGCCAATGAATTTGATCCTGAGCACTCTGTTCCTGCTCAGGAAAAATGCTAAGCAATTAATTCTTAGCCATGACTTATCCACTGGCAATAAAAACAGAGTATGACTCAATAATTTTTGAAAATTAAAAAAATGCAATGTTTAGTGGTGTGCCACCACACTGTGCTATTTTTGATCCAATAAAAATAGAAACTGTATAAGTGAAACTTGTGAAGAAAGGAAAGAATAAAAGACATGAAGTTTAAGGTTGGTTAGCACATTGGTGGTCAGTCAGGTCACTTTTGTGTTGTTTTTTTCAGATAACATAGAGTCTGCCCACTCATTCCCCTGCAACACATAGACTGCTAACTTGATCACCATAGATGCATGCAGAGGTAATACAGCTTTCCCTTTGCTGGTGCAATCCCATGCCTCTTTTCAGCAAAGAAATTAGTCCATTATCCAGTTTCAGGATTATTCTCTAATTCAAAAAATCATTTAAGCAAACAGAAGGGTCATAAAACCTTTGTGGTTTCAGGTATGTTCAAAAGGCAGTGATTTTGGTGTGGTTTGTGAATGTGGTTCTGGATGTTTCAAGATCAAGGATGCTCTCAGGAGTATGCCAGGTCCCAGATGTCATTGATTTGATGCTGCAATTCAAGTGTCAGGGCCCCAGCATATCCTCCAGCCAGCAATTAGTCCTGGCTTCTAGACTTCCAACAGTGAGTTGTGTTGCTTGACTGTTGGCATGAGAATTGAATTGTAGAATTTACCTTTGATGCTACTGGTAATTCCCAGATCTGGAATTTTGGGTGTTCTTTTTCTTTCCCCCCTTTTTTTTTTTAATTCCTAGATCTGGATTTGCTTAAATCACAGGAACTGTTGGTTTTAAATTATTTCACAATTAGGATTGTCTGGGAAGGCAAGGTGGTGTGGGAATTATTTCCTTATTTGTGTGGTTGTTTTCTTTTAGAGATGAAAAAAAGCACACTTAATTCATCCTCACCAAACCCTTGTGAAAGGCTCTAAGAGAGTGTGCTGGTTTAAAAGTTAACCAGCAAGGCAAAATGAACTCAATTCA